>NC_044031.1:15569011-15710447 GCF_901765095.1 Microcaecilia unicolor | reverse complement strand
GAGAGTCGAGGGTTGGAGACAAGGGAATTTTGTCAATTGGTGAAGTAACCCTGTTTGGCAAGTGAAAGGGCAGACTGGAAGGAGTTAAGCATGAATTGGAAATGAATGAAGTTGGCAAGGGCGGGATTTAAGCCGGACATTCAGCAGAGCGGCACAGGAACGAAAGTAGCGGATTTTAGAGGTCACCAAGGCTGGGGTTTGGTACGCCTAGTAGGATGGGGCATGGGAGGGGCAAGAGTGTCCAGTGCAGAGGAGAGATAGTATCATAGGAGGAAACAAATAAATAAAAATAAAAAAAGCAAACTTAAAATTACAAACAAATACAAAATAACTTCAAACTCAAAATACTGAAACAAGTACTAACTAGACCATCATTTTTTTGTTACATTTGTACCCCCGCCTTTCCCACTCATGGCAGGCTCAATGCGGCTTACATGGCGCAATGGAGGGTTAGTGACTTGCCCAGAGTCACAAGGAGCGCCTGTGCCTGAAGTGGGAATCGAACTCAGTTCCTCAGTTCCCCGGACCAAAGTCCACCACCCTAACCCACTAGGCCACTCCTCCACTGTTTCTATTTAGATTCTACATGGAATGTTGCTATTCCACTAGCAACATTCCATGTAGAAGTCGGCCCTTGCAGATCACCAATGTGGCCGCGCAGGCTTCTCTGCTTCTGTGAGTCTGACATCCTGCACGTACTGCAGGCGTCAGACTCACAGAACAAAGCCTGCGCAGCCTTCTACATGGAATGTTGCTAGTGGAATAGCAACATTCCATGTAGAATCTCCAATAGTAGCACATTCATTCCATGTAGATCTCCAATAGTATCTATTTTTATTTTTTACATTTGTACCCTGCGCTTTCCCACTCATGGCAGCTCAATGCGGCTTACATGGGCAACGGAGGGTTAAGTGACTTGCCCAGAGTCCCAAGGAGCTGCCTGTGCCTGAAGTGGGAATCGACTCAGTTTCCTCAGTTCCAGGGCTGTGCCTAGGGTCTCCTGGTGCCCCCCTGCAGACTATCAGTTGGCCCCCCCCCCCCCCCCCCCCCCCCGGTGAAAATGATCGCTCACCACTTGCCACACTGACAGGATTGTCAGCAATATTCTTAGAAACAAATTGCTATACATTGCAAAATAAGATAGCAGATGTAAATTCTCAAAGTGGACATATTCCAACGTTTATTTAGACAAAATTAAACTGAACCCCAAGATGCCAGACTCTGCATACAATGCAACACCACAGAAACAGAAATGTCCCCTAGTACTGTGCAAAATATAAAGACTGCAGATGTAAATTTGAAAAAAACTAACAAGAACCAATCACCACTTTACAAATTCAAATAGAAATAAAACAAATATAGAAATAAAATTACCATTTTATTGGACTAATACATTTAGCTTTCAGAGGCCAAAACATCCTTCCTCAGGTCAATACAGTATAGTGCTGTTACAGTATCCTATCCTGACCTGAGGAGGGGGTTTTTTCTCCGAAAGTTAGTCAAAATGTATTAAAATTAGTCCAATAAAAGATTACCTATTATAAACATTTATTAACACAGCTACAATACACTGTATCCTAAAGCAAAAAAAAAAGTAAATATTTATTTACAGTTTTGTCTCTGGTTTCTGCTTTCCTCATCTTCTTTTCACTGTCTCCTTCCTTCCATCCAGCATCTGTCTTTGTTCTCTCTCTCTGCCATCCAGTGTCTGCCCTCTCTGCTGTACCCTCCATCCAATGTCTGCTCTCTCTCCCATCTACATCGCCCTCTATCTCTGCCCCTTCCATCCCCATCTGCCCCTGTCTGCCCTCTCTCTCTCCCCCTTCCATTCACTGTCTGCCCTTTCTATCGCTTCCATCCACGTCTGCCCTTTCTCTCTGTCCGTCTCACCACCATTTGCCCCCCTCTCCCATCCATCAAGGTCCCTCTCACTCCCCCCATCTAGGATCTGTCCCCGTCTCTGCCCCTTTTTTTCAGCCCCATTCCAGCCAGCCCACTATCCCCAGTCCCTAGTTTCAGCCCTAGCCCTTTTCTCCCACCAGTCTTGAGCTTCGGCCCCCAGCCACTTCTCCCTGTCCCCTTTCAGCCCCCAGTTTCAAACGCAGCCCTTTTCTCTCACTAGTCCCGAGCTTCAGCCCCAGCCACTTCTCCCTGTCTTCTTTTCAGTCCCCAGTCCCACAGTTTCAGCTCTTGTCCCTTTTCAGCCCCCAGTCCCAGTACTAGCCCCCTTACCCACCTACCCTCCTTTTCAGCCCCCAGTTCCAGCTCCCTTCATCCACATGCCTTGCATTAGGGCCTCCCCTTTCAGCCCCAGACCCCATCTGGGCACCCCATCCCCATCCCCTCCCTCTCCATCTGGGCACCCCATCCCCTTCTGCCATCTGGGCACCCCACCCCATCCCCTTCTGCCATCTGGGCAACCCATCACCTTCTGTCATCTGGGCACCCCTCCCCATCCCCTTCTGTCATCTGGGCAACCCCTCCCCTTCTGTCATCTGGGCTCCCCATCCCCTTCTGTCATCTGGGCTCCCCTCCCCATCCCCTTCTGCCATCTGGGCTCCCCTCCCCATCCCCTTCTGCCATCTGGGCACCCCTCCCCATCCCCTTCTGTCATCTGGGCTCCCCTCCCCATCCCCTTCTGTCATCTGGGCTCCCCTCCCCTCCCCCTCCCCTTCTGTCATCTGGGCTCCCCTCCCCATCCCCTTCTGTCATCTGGGCTCCCATCCCCTTCTGTCATCTGGGCTTCTGTCATCTGGGCTCCCCTCCCCTTCTGTCATCTGGGCTTCTGTCATCTGGGCTTCCCCTCCCCTTCTGTCATCTGGGCTCCCCATCCCCTTCTGTCATCTGGGCTCCCCTCCCCATCCCCCTCTGTCATCTGGGCTCCCCTCCCCTCCCCTCCCCCTTCTGTCATCTGGGCTCCCCTCCCCATCCCCTTCTGTCATCTGGGCTCCCATCCCCTTCTGTCATCTGGGCTTCTGTCATCTGGGCTCCGCTCCCCTCCCCTTCTGCCATCTGGGCACCCCTGATCCGACCCGACTACCAGCTCTGTCGAGATGACAGCGGGTGGGGGGGGGGGTGCTCCGCTCCCGCTGCTCCCACCCTAACCTTCTTTTAAAAATAATCAGTAAAGCGGCGTGGCAGGCAGCGCAGCTTCGCGTCTGCCCTGCTTGTAAAACAAGTAGATCTCCTCGTCGGGCCTTCGCTCACTGGGTCCCGCCCTCGGGAAATAGGAAGTTACCTCAGAGGAGGGCGGACCCAGTGAGCGAAGGCCCGACGAGGAGATCTACTTGTTTTACAAGCAGGGCAGACGCGAAGCTGCGCTGCCTGCCACGCCGCTTTACTGATTTATTTTTTTTTTTAAGAAGGTAGGTGGGAGCAGCAGGAGCGGAGCACCTCCCACCGCTGACACCCGGGCGTAGCGGACCGCCCCCACCGCGCTCTTGGTTCCCTCAGTGTCCGCCTTCTTCTGACGTCAGAAGAAGGCGGGACAATGAGGGAACCAATGAGTGCAAGGGAAGGGAGACGTCGGCAGCGCTTTCACCGACGCTGCTGCAGCCTGCGACCGAGGTAATTTAAAGTCCTCAGCGGCGCGGGGGCCGGCGGGGCGAGGGTAAGCACCGCGGTGGCGCCCTCCAGAGGTGGGCGCCCCCCTGCGGCGCTTACCTCGCTTACCGCATCGGCACGGCCCTGCTCAGTTCCCCAGGACCAAAGTCCACCACCCTAACCACTAGGCCACTCCTCCACTGTTGCTACTATTTGAGATTCTACATGGAAAGTTGCTATTCCACTAGAAGTCGGCCCTTGCAGATCACCAATGTGGCCGCGCAGGCTTCTGCTTCTGTGATTCTGACGTCCTGCACATACGTGCAGGACGTCAGACTCACAGAAACAGAAGCCTGCGCAGCCTTCTACATGGAATGTTGCTAGTGGAATAGCAACATTCCATGTAGAATCTCCAATAGTAGCAACATTCCATGTAGAATCTCCAATAGTATCTATTTTATTTTTGTTACATTTGTACCCTGCGCTTTCCCACTCATGGCAGGCTCAATGCGGCTTACATGGGGCAATGGAGGGTTAAGTGACTTGCCCAGAGTCACAAGGAGCTGCCTGTGCCTGAAGTGGGAATCGAACTCAGTTCCCCAGGACCAAAGTCCACCACCCTAACCACTAGGCCACTCATCATCCCAGCTGTAAATTGGCATAAATATCCAAGTCCCGAGCTCTTTATTCAATTCTTTAATATTTCTTATTCGCATTGGCAACTTGTTCTGGTAAACCAGCAATGTAACAAATCTTACTTCTATCTCAACAGAACGATATAGGAATTGATTCATTTTCATACAGAAACACTGTAGGATTATCAGGTGCATCACGTGTTGTAAGTAATCAAATCTGAGTCTTGTTAACAATTTAATTTCGGACTATTTGCAGACACCCAGACGTTAACAGATTGCATTATTAACCTCAATCTAGCAAACATATCTCCAACACTTTTCTCCAATGGAATCAAACTATCTTGTCTACATATAGTCTGAAGTGTACACCAAAACAATTAAGCAACCGACTAAGAGGTATTAAAGAACAGAAGAGACACCAGTTATTAAAGACTTGATTCTGACACATCATTACCCTGTATAACACAAAAACCTCTACGTTCCATTTCAATACCGTACCCCATATTCCAATAGATTTCAGTCTGGTTTATCAGAATGACATGATCGATGTATCAAATGCTGCTAAAACATTCTAAAATACCAACAAAAACGTTGCCCATTACAGTACGTGTCACATCAAACAATGATGATAACAAAGTCTCTGTATCATGAAAGGAACGAAAACCAAATTGATTAGGATCCAAAATCTTATGTAAATCCAAAAAAATGAAGTGTTACTGTCAGAGATTTATGTCCTGAGCAATAAACATTTGTCTCAGAGGAAGGCTGCATTGGCTCCCACTGAAAGCTCGTTATTGCATTCAAGTTATGTCCCTTGGTTCATAAGATCATTTATGGAGACGCCCCGTCCTATATGTCAGACCTAATCGATTTACCAGAGAGAAACAACAAAAGTTCATCACGCACCTGCTTAAACCTTCATTATCCCAATTGCAGAGGACTTAAATACAAATCTGTACATACATCCAGTTTCTCATACACCTGCACACAACTACGGAATGAATTACCGACCGCCATAAAAACAACACACGACTTGACAACCTTCCGAAAATTATTAAAGACTTACAACAAAGATTCCCCATAACGATTTGACTCCCAAATTATTCCTATTACACCTATTATGGCGCCCTCCTATTTCTCATCTTAATTACATCCTCAAGACTGAATATTATATCTTGTCCTGATATCATTATGTTATGTTTATATATCAATCCACTTCTATTCCAATGTGATTTACTATGCACTCTTATTTGTAACAATTGTAAAATTATTATTCCGTTAATATGATTGCTATGATATTCTTATGTACCTATCTGTATCTATATTCTGAAATTGTTATTCTGTAATATGTATATGTCGTTGTAACATTCTGTAAGCCACATTGAGCCTGCAAATAGGTGGGAAAATGTGGGATACAAGTGTACCAAATAAATAAAAAAATAAATAAAATCTTACTATCACCATCCAGACAATTCTGTACATAACATAAGCTAAACTTACAACACTGGGACAGATCAAAGGTCCTTCAAGCCCCATATCCGGTTTTTTCAGAGTGCCCAATCCAGGTCACAAGTACCTGGGAAGATCGCAGAACAGTAAAACAGATTTAATGCTGCTTATCCTAGAAATAAGCAGTGGATCTTCCCAAATTCATCTTAATAATGGCTTCTGGACTTTTCTTTTAGGAAATTATCCAAACCTTTTTTTTTTAACCCCGCTAACTGCTTTTACCACATTCTCTGGCAACGAATTCCAGACTTTAATTACAAGTTAAGTGAAGAAATGTTTTCTCCGATTTGGTTTAAATTTAGTACTTACCCCGTAGTCCTGGTAATTTTGGATAGAGGACATTTCACCTCTACCCATTCCACAAGCAAACAAATTTTGCAAAGCAAGAGGATAGGAAGCAGAATGTGAAAGTCTGGTAAGCAGCAGGAGAATCAGGAAGCAGAGCCTGAGGGGCTGCAGGGAACGGATTGAGCGGTGCCAGGCTAATTTCTTCTGTGTGTGTGGCATTGCCTGGCACTGCATCCCCTGCTGCCCACCTCCTGCCAGTGTGAGGGGAGGAGAATCAGGAAGAAGAGCCTGAGGGGCTACAGCAGGGAATGGATTGAGCAGTGCCAGACTCATTTCTTCTTGTGTGTGTGTGTGTGGCATTTCCTGGCACTGCATCCCCTGCTGCCAACCTCCTGCCAGTGAGGGGAGGAGAATCAGGAAGAAGAGCAGCAGCTGCTGTGTGAGGGGAGGAGAATGAGGAAGAAGAGTCTTGTGTGTGTGTGGCATTGCCTGGCACTGCATCCCCTGCTGCCCACCTCCTGCCAGTCTCCTACCTGCTCAGCACAAACCCCAAGAGCCATTCTCCTGCCCTTCTCTGCACCACCAGCTCCAGCCCAGACTCCCTCTGGGGAAAGAAGGAAACAGAATGGAAGACAGAGAAGGTTGAAACTCCTCCCCCTATTGTTAGCCCTTAAGATTCTGACCAATCAGTGCCACACAAAGTGAAACTCCTCCTTCTTTCTCCGCCCCTTCTGTTCTCTCCCCTTCTGCTTAGAGTCTCGTGGATAGTCAGTGCAAGGAGGTCTCAATCTAACCTCCTTGAATCAATGTCAGTTTGGCTGAATCGCTTTGGCTTCCTCTCCCCGCCCTCAGGAGTCTTGTGACCAATCAGTGAAAGGCATGGGGTCAGCTACAACCAGGAAAGTTAGTTGACGATCACAGAAGGCGGGATGACGTCAAGATGTTGAAGCCAATTTGGTCTGTCTATGTTTCCTCTGCCCCGGTTCAACCCGTCATCTAGTACACTCAAAGCAATCCAACCTATGAACTGCTGCATCCACCGTTGTCGTTTTTTTCTTTATTGTTGGTAGCATTTAAATTTAATCGCTTATATTTTCAAACATGTCACCTTGTGCAGCACACAGAGGAAGTATAATAACAGAATAACTTTTTATAGGTAGAGTAGTAATCAGTGTGTTCAAACGTTCTTTAGTAAAGTTTTATAAGTAACAATACAGAAGAACAAAACAATGACAACAGTATGTGGTTCACTAAAAAGGTGCACTGATCATACCCCCAAGAGCCATTCTCCTGTTGTTCTCCTAGAGAAGCAAGAAGGAACCCCTGGCCTGGACTATTAGGACCACCCTAGGTGGAACGTGACAAATCAGTGTCAGAGGGGCGGGATCTTCTTGTCATCCACTCCCCTAACGTCAGAGTCTTGTGACCAATCAATGGGAGGGGCGTGGTTTCCCTCTACTTGCATGCTGTGTTCTCAGTCTAACCTCCTTGTGAGTTACATCCTAGATCACTTCCTGGGCGGCACATGCAGTGAATGAGTGCAGAAGAGAGAGGCAGCACCAAGGAGGTTTTAATAGGTAGGAGACCAAGTGACGTCAAAAGGTTGAAGCCAATTAGGATAATCTAAGTTTCCCCTTCCCCGCGCAGTCGTCATCCCCATACACTCAAAGCAAGTAAACCTATGGATTTCTTGAAAGGATTATATAACCTTAGAATGTATGACTTGGGACACAAACATACAATGTTTATTCAATGTCACAATTCTTCATGTACAGCCACAAAACAACCTTTTAGGGTGGACAGTGTTCACAGTGAGCTCCTTTTATTATCGCCAGACAGAGATAAGTTTTCAGTTTTGGCACAATAAGTCATCACAAGAACAAAATATAAGAAAACCGATGGGCTGCATTAGGGGCCTTTAGCCCATTTCTGTTTAACCAAAAGAGATCTACATGAAACAAAATATTTATTTTTGTTTTGACTTATAAACCACTTGTCCTTGAAACATGATAAAACAACAGAATAATCCATTTGTGTACCTAAAAGGTAAACTTGTACAAAACAGATGAAGATGTGATTCTGTAGGGGGCAAAACTTGCACTGCCACTGAACTTGCAAAACTTGATTTGCACTGTTTACTCTATTTGGACTTTTGTGGACTTTTGCACTAGCAGGATTTTCTATTTGGACTTTGCATTCACACTTGCACCTTTGCTTTGTACCAAAACCTCAGCTTTTATATAATGAGCCTAGACTAAGACACAAATGCGCTAAAGGCCCCTAATGCAGCCCATCAGTTTTCTTATATTTGTTCTTGTGATGACTTATTGTGCCAAAACTGAAAACTGTTATCTCTGTCTGGCAATAATAAAAGGAGCTCACTGTGAACACTGTCCACCCTAAAAGGTTGTTTTGTGGCTGTACATGAAGAATTGTGACATTGAATAAAACTGTGCAGTTTGGACCTTTACTAGTAATATCTATTGGTTAACCAGCAGCTAGATAACAAGTTGTAGTGAGGCAGCCATGGCATAATTATATATATAAGAAATCATATGAAGGGTTAATTCTGTTAAAAGCTTGAAGTTAGAATTCTAACTTTTTACTTTGCAACTGAAGTGAAGGTATGCCAGATGGTTCATATTATTTGAAAGTCTTGCCGGGCTGGGTCAGAAAGGTCAGAAAGACCCTTGTGAGGGATGGATTGCTAAATGCTGGCACAGCTGTAAACTATTATGAATGAATAAAGGAATGAGCCAGACATGCTGAAGTTTAAAAGGCTGAAATACTATTTCAGAAGTTCTTGATATGTAGATTTTGTTATAAGGAAATAGTTAGATTCTAAATAATTCTAGATATTCCTGATGTTTAGATATGTCTTATAAGAATGCTTACTTTAGAATATGTTGTATTCTGTGTAAATTAATAATTCTGTGTAGGATGTTTGTTCAACTCTGTGTTACTTTTAAAATGATCCTTTGTCTGCTGTTTAAGGCTGCAGTGAGGAGATCAACATATGGTTTGACTTAGCCATAGTTCTGGCTGGTGCAATGTATAAGCTGATAGGTGAAAGAGGTCAGGGCTAGTCAGCTCTCTTCTCCTTGATTAATTATAGGTAACTGTAGGAATAGTTTTGAAAGTATATCTGTATGCTATTAAGTAAGCCTGACTTTGACCTCTTTAATGAATGCCAGAGTTTAGTTAGTAGGTAGTATGAAGCTGATTAGGAATATGAGAATAACCAATGTTAGATGGGGCCTCTTGGTCTCTAAGGGAATCCAGTTTAAGCTATAGATGAGACATCAATCATAATGAGAAATGTAAGAGACTGGAGACCAAATGTCTGGCATGAGGGGCCCCAGGTCACAGGTCAGTCTAGGATGTCTGGAACCTATGTAACTGATATTTCAAAAGTAATGATTGGTTGAGGCAAGGTAGCCAATCAGTTTCTTAACCAATTGGGAGTAAAGGGGGCTAGGCTAGGAGGAGGGCTTAGGACCCTATTTAAGAGGGAGCAGAAGCAGTTTACGTCAGAAGGAGCTCAGAAGAAAGAGAAGGACAGAAGGAACAGACAGAAGAAGGAGAAGACACAGAGAGCTGAGAGAAAGACCCAGAGAGCTGAGACAAAGACACAGAGAGCTGAGAGAAAGACACAGAGAGCTGAGAGAAAGACCCAGAGAGCTGAGAGAAAGAGAAGAGAGCTAGAACTGATGTCCTGCTTTGTTTGCTGGCAAATAAAGAAGATTTCTCTCTCATACTGGTGTGTGCTGTCTGACTCCTGAAGTATCACAAATTCCTATCTCAATTCCTGCAACAATTCTTGGTGGCAGCGGTGGGATGAATCCTGCATTAATCCCAGCACCCAACTGACTGGAGAACATTCGCCGGGTATGTATTCTGTATTTTGTATTGTAATCCTAGCTAGGAAATTGTAAACCAGCCCCTCAAGAAAATTGAGGAAGGAGAATCTGATCAATTCTCAGCAAAGGCCCTAGTACCTTCTAGTCGCGGGGACTAGAAGCGAAAACGCTTGAGCTTATCTGTATTTGAGAAATCTGAAATTGTTGGGTGGGATTTTCTGTATGGAATGTGTGATGCGTGAATGCTAACTGAGTGCGGACTTCTTATAGCTGCATTTCCAATTAACGCGAGTTCAATTGGTCAGCAACGGAAGGAAGCGATTGTTGTCTGTCTACCTAGTGTCTCGAGAGTGCGGACCCCTTACTGCACTCTCAAAAACTCCCTCCCTTTTGTGTGTTGTAATTGTAAGCATTATGGGTGGGACATCATCTAGACAAATTGTTACCCCCCTAGATTGTATGCTTAGAAATTTCAAAAAAGGCTTTTTAATTAATGACTATGGACAGACTTTAAGCTCAGGTACTTTAAGAACCTTGTGTGAAGTTGAGTGGCCATCTATGGGAGTGGGGTGGCCCCCTAGTGGCAGCTTAGATATTGAAGTAATCCGGAAGGTCTATAGCATAGTAGTAGGAGAATCAGAATATTCTGAACAACTCCCTTATATAGATTCCTGGGACAGCCTTGTGACTGACCCTCCCTCCTGGTTGAAAACTTATATGGGATCCCCAGTAAATTCATGTTAGGCCGTGTTCAAAGAAAGATTAGAAAATCTAAACTAGAAGAGGGAAAGAGCCCCAGGAAGCTTACCACCCAATCGGTGGCTTCCGCCCCTACCCTGTCTGAGAAACCCATACTCTCTGATGATCCCTCAGATCTTGAGCCACCACCTTATGGCCCATTGTTGGGGTTCCGTGCCACCCCTAGAGATCCACGCCGCCCAGCCCAAGCCTCTCCAGCACAGGCTTCTCCGGATAGTTCTTCCCCTCCTGTGCCAAACCTGCCACACCCTAGGTTGGACTTTTCACCTGGCCTCTACCCTTCTGTGCCACATCCTCCCCTGTTAACCTCCGAAGACCCACTTTGGGCTCCACTCCCTGACTCCTCAACTCCTGACAGCCCAGCCTCTCCCTCTAGTACCCCTACCCACTCATTAGGGGCCCGGCATCCCTTTCAATGGACTGACTCACCTGTGACCACCTCTCAGTCTATGAGTACCCCTCCCCATCCCTCAGGGGTTCAACACACCTCCACTGAATGGGTTAGACCTGCTGCAATCACCTTTGAGCATGATAGGAGGGTAGCTCCTAGCTCTACCTCAGGTTCCATTCCCACTTCCTCGAGAGTTCTGCCACTTCGTCAGGTAACTACCACTCGACCGGATCCTAATAATCAGGGTCAGGTTATACAGGCACAGGCCTACCAGTATGTACCCTTCACAACCACCGATCTCCTGAATTGGAAGACGCATTACCCCTCTTATACTGAAAAGCCTCAGGCAGTGGTGGACCTAGTGACTAGCATTATGGCCACCCATAACCCAACCTGGACTGATTGTCAACAACTTCTCCTGACCCTCTTCACAACTGAGGAGAGGCGGAAGATTTTGCAAAATGCTGAGGCCATCACGCGAGAGCGTGTTCCCGAGAGGACACAGGACCCAGAGGGATGGGTTAGAGCTCGGTTTCCTCGCGCAGCTCCAGATTGGGATCCAAATGATGGGCAGCACTATGAACTGTTGTCTGGCTATTGCCGGGACTTACTGGAAGGTATGAGGAAAGGCATAAAGAGGCCCATTAATCTGGCAAAGGTCTCTGAAATTCTCCAAGGGGCAACTGAATCCCCTGGGGCCTTTCTAGAGCGACTAATTGAAGCCTACAGAACATACACCCCATTTGACCCTGAAGCCCAAGAAAACCAGAGAATGGTGAATAGCGCATTGGTGGCCCAGAGTATGCCAGATATCCGGAAGAAGTTGCAGCGTCAGGAGGGATTCGCAGGGATGAATACCACCCAGCTAATTGAGATCGCAACCAAGGTTTTCATTAATAGAGATCAGGAGGTGCGCCGAGAGGCTGACCGGAAGATGCAGAAGAAGGCCGACCTTTTAGCGGCAGCCATTACTAATTCCACCCTTAACCGAGGTCGACTTCTAGCTAATGGGAAGCCAAAGTGGGACCCCGGACCACCAGCCAGGGCCCGAGATTCCTTCAATCAATCCCGGCCAAGGGGGGAGAATCCCAGACCAAGATTGGAGAGGGATCAGTGTGCCTATTGTAAGGAAAGAGGGCACTGGAAAGATGAATGCCCCCAGAGGCGCCAGGGACTGAGAAGGGGACCAGGAGATCGAGGAAGCCGAGGCCGAGTTCGAGAGGGAAGATATGAGCCTCCTGAATCTGACATCATCGGGATAGCCGAGATGGCAGAATGGGACGAATAGGACAGACCGGGTTCCTATAAACTGGGCTCCCAGGAACCTATGGTCAAGCTAACTATAGGGAGCCGCTCAATTCCATTCATGATTGATACAGGAGCTGAACATTCTGTTGTGACGGAGCGATTAGCGCCTGTGTCTGGAAAAACTGTCCGAGTGGTGGGAGCCACGGGGGTGCAGAACCGGAGGCCCTTCCTGACAACCCGTAGATGCCAATTAGGCTCACACATAGTCACTCATGAATTCCTGTATATGCCAGACTGTCCAATCCCTTTGTTAGGTCGAGACCTGCTGTCCAAGCTTAGGGCCCAAATTTCTTTTGACTCTGATGGCCAGACCTCAGTCTCCTTTCGGCCTCCGACATCCAGCCCTAAGGGTATATTGAGTTTCTGCTGCCCTCTTGAAGAAGAATGGCGGCTGCATCAGTCGCATGGCCAAGTTGACCTACCCCTGGCAGACAGCTTTCAGGTCAGTGGGGTATGGGCAGAAGATAATCCCCCAGGGTTGGCCCGAAATATTCCTCCTGTACATGTAGACTTACTTCCAAGTGCCCGGCCAATCCATCTTCGCCAATACCCAATTCCCAGAAAGGCTCTGGAAGGGATTCAAGCACATTTGAATCGTCTGTTATCCCATGGAATTATTCGACCTTGCCAGTCTCCATGGAATACGCCACTATTGCCAGTTCAGAAGCCAGGGACTGAGGACTACCGGCCAGTCCAAGACTTACGAGTGGTCAACAAATCCACTATCTCATTACACCCTGTAGTGCCTAATCCATATGTCCTGCTAGGATTGATACCTTCTGGAGCTACCCATTTCACGACACTAGACCTAAAAGATGCCTTCTTTTGTATTCGGGTGGCCCCCGCCAGTCAATTGCTTTTTGCCTTTCAATGGGAAAACCCAGTAACAGGAAGGAAGCTTCAGTATACATGGACCCGCCTGCCACAGGGGTTCAAGAATTCCCCCACTATTTTTGGGACAGCCCTAGGGCAAGACCTTAAGACTTTTAAATCTGAGCCTTCCAGGCGAGTTTTACTCCAGTATGTAGATGACCTCCTGATTGCAGCAGTGACTCAGGAAGAGTGTTTTGAGGCTACTAGAGAATTGCTGGAGCTACTCTTGGATGCAGGCTATAAGGTCTCACGCTCAAAGGCCCAACTCTGTCAGTCAGAAGTGAAGTATCTGGGCTTTTGCATTTCCCAGGGAAGTCGGAGACTGGATGCTAGTAGGAAGCAAGCGGTAGCTGCAATTCCCCAACCCAAGTCCAGAAGAGAAGTTAGGGAATTTCTGGGAGCAGCTGGATTCTGCAGAATTTGGATTCCAAATTTTGCATTAATGGCGAAACCCCTTTACCAAGCCACAAAGGGGGGTGAAAAGGAACCATTTGAATGGGGACCTACTGCTCAACAATCCTTCATTGCCATAAAGAAAGCCCTACTCCAAGCCCCTGCGTTGGGCCTTCCTGATGTGGAGAAACCTTTCTCACTGTATGTCCATGAGCGACAGGGGGTTGCTCTGGGTGTGCTGACCCAGATGATGGGATCCTGGCAGAGGCCTGTTGCATACCTGTCTAAACAGCTGGATGGAGTGGCTAAAGGATGGCCAGCCTGCATGAGGGCCATTGCAGCAACAGCCTTACTGGTCCAGGAAGCTGATAAGTTGACCTTGGGGCAAGAACTGGTTGTTAAAGTCCCCCACGCAGTTCTCACCCTCATGGAGTATAAGGGCAACCACTGGTTTACAAATAACCGTATGGTTAAGTACCAAGCTAGTTTGTGTGAGAATCCACGGATACACCTGGAAACAGTGGCTACATTTAATCCCGCCACTCTTTTGCCAGCATCTGAGGGACCACCAGATCATGACTGTATCCAAACTATGGATGAAGTGTACTCCAGTCGACCAGATCTTAAAGATGTTCCGTGGAGGGACCCAGATGTAATTTATTCCACAGATGGAAGCAGTTATGTGGAGAACTCCAAGCGATTGGCAGGCTATGCTGTGGTGACAGAGGACAAGGTGATAGAAGCAAGAGCCCTGCCCCAAGGAACTTCAGCCCAGAAAGCAGAACTTGTGGCCCTCATACGAGCTCTGGAGTTAGCAGCAGGACTGGTGACCAACATTTATACTGATTCTAAGTATGCTTTCACAACCCTACATGCTCATGGAGCTTTGTATAAGGAAAAGGGACTCATAAATGCTGCAGGCCAACCTGTTAAGTATGGACCTGAAATACTTCAGCTGCTAGAGGCTGTGTGGGCCCCTAAGAAGGTAGCTGTTATTCACTGCAGGGGACACCAAAGAATAGATACTCCAGTGGCCCGAGGGAACCGCCATGCTGATCGGGTGGCCAAGGAAGCTGCTCGAGGACCCCCAGCAAGTACTGTGACCCCCCTGTTCCAAATTCGACTGCAAGAATGGACACCTATGTATACCCAAATGGAAGAGAAATGGGCTCAAGAAGAAGGTGCAGTAAGGAGACCTGATGGCTGGTTACATCTCCCTGATACCAGAGTTCTGGTGCCACGCCACCTAGCTTGGCCTGTAGTGTCTCAAGCTCATGACCTATCACACTTAGGGAAAACAGCACTAGCCCGCCTACTCAGTCGAGTAGTGGTGCTGGAAGGATTGGATAGTCTGGTTGCCACTGCCTCTGCCCGATGTACTCTCTGTGCCCAGAATAATGCCCGTCAGGGACCCCGTATTCCACCAGGAGTTCAGTCTAGAGGACTAACACCCTTTGAGTCCCTAGTTATAGACTTCACAGAAATGCCCAGGAGTGGTAGGTTCCGATACCTCTTAGTCATGGTCTGTACCTTTTCTGGGTGGGTGGAAGCATATCCTACAGTCACTGAGAGAGCCACAGAAGTAGCTCGAGCTCTCCTTAGGGATGTCATCCCCAGGTATGGACTGCCCCTTGCCATAGGTTCAGATAATGGTCCCGCCTTTGTTGAAGCTACACTTCAGGCCCTGTCCCGCGCATTGCGCATTACCTGGAAATTGCATTGTGCCTATCGTCCCCAGAGTTCAGGGCAGGTTGAGCGAGCAAATAGAACCTTGAAAAATAGCCTAGCAAAGATTTGTCAGGAAACCCAATTGAAATGGCCACAGGCATTGCCACTAGCCCTCTTCCGCCTCCGATGCACCCCAACTAAAGGAACAGCCCTCTCTCCCTTTGAAATTGTGTATGGGAAGCCCCCAGCCATTTTACAGGGAATTAAGGGAGACATAGGGATTTTAGGGTCTGCCCAGGTGCAGGAGCAGGTAGCCCTCTTGGGGAAGATAATTTCTGAGCTTCAGTCTTATGTGAGAGAAATAAACCCTGTCCCCTTCCAGGCTCAGGTACATTCCTTCCTGCCAGGGGATAGAGTTTGGGTGAAAGACTGGAAGCTCCAGCCTTTGGGGCCCCGATGGAAAGGACCTTTTACTGTTTTGCTTTCTACCCCTGCAGCTGTGAAGGTCGCAGGGATAACTCCATGGGTCCATTGGTCTCGAATTAAGTCTGCTGACCAGACTGAGCCCAGCACGGATCAGACGGAGCCTAGACAGTGGAGAGCAGAAAGAGATCCAGCGGAGCCATTGAAGTTGCGCCTGACCCGAACCAAAGAATCTACTAGCTGAAAAGAAGGGTCAACTGCATACTGCAGGAGCGGCTGAACTTCGGCTTCATACTGAGACTCTTTCTTGCCGGATTCTGGCTTTCCTGGAATTTGAGAGCTTGATCCTTGTCAGTTGAGGGTCTATCCCAACTGGTATAAGAACTCAAAGACTGAGAACACTATATTAGAGTAATCTGTGATTAGCACAGACTGTTGAAATATTATTGCTTAATTAGTTTGCTGTATTTGTTTTAGATTAGGAAGAAAGAAAATGTTAGTAGTTTGGATGCTTTTGTTGTTTTCTACTCCTTGCCTCCTTGTTCCTAATACCCCAACTCGCTCCAACCTTTGGTTACACTCTGTCCAGGAACTAATTAGCCAGGCAAAGATTACTTCCCCTTGTATTGTGTGTTCCCGATTTTCTCCTTATACTACAGATGTCCCAGCTGTTCCTGTCCCTGTGCAACTCCCAGCTCTTATACCTCCCTACTTTTCGAGTTCAGGCCCTTGGAGCCAGGATTATACTTGGTGGTCCTTTTATAATGCTACTTCCCCCTCTGACTCTTCTCTAAGGCCAGTTTTTACGTCTCCCTATCCAGCTTCTGGAGTGTTTTGTTTAACAAGAAGCATCTCAACTGTTCTTCCCATTCCCTGTAACTATACTAATGTTCTCCCAGAGAAGGAGGAACCTGTGTGGGTAGTTTCTCCAGGTACTCCTATGTGCCCTACTACCATACCTGTAGATTATGACCAAGGTGATTATCTGGCTCCTAACTATACTACTGAGAAGACTATAGTGTCCCATCCTATTTTCTACTTTCATAAGTCCCCGGGGGATGAAGGGGTTGCATCATATGAGCGGTCTGTTACAATTGGGGATTGGCACCTATGGTGTACAAAGTCTCCATTTCTTCTTCGTTCCCCCTGGGATAGGGGCTCGCATTATGGGCATCCTAATCTCCATCCTGTGCCTACATTTATTGGGAACTTTCGTCGCCCTCTCCTTGGTCATTACTGGCTCTGTGATAATGTCCTCCACATGATTCTTCCCTCCACATATGATTTTTGTGTATTGGTAACCTTGAATTATTTTCCTAAAGTTATTCCTCTTAAGCCACTATCCCCGCACCGCTCTAAGCGAGAGGCTTTGTCCTTACCCTCCTCCGTTGCCACAGAGGATGAGGCGATTGAATTAGCCCTCCAGTATATTAATTCTACTTATCCTCTGACTAAAAAGAGACTTGTAGCCCTTTCTGCCACGGCCTGGATTCCAATTGGAGGCCCGGTAGCGGGTATTACTGAACTAGGTATGGCTACCCGGAGACTTCAATCCCTACTCCATGTTTTAGTTCATGAGCTGAACGTGGTAGTCAATGCATTGCAGGATCAAATTAATGAATTAAGTATAGTTTCTAGATATAACCGTATGGGCCTTGACTATCTCTTTGCAGCCCAGGGTGGCCTCTGCACAGTGCTAAATTCTTCAGAGTGCTGTACTATTGTCATAAATAGGACGCATGTAGTTAGGCATGCCATGGATAAAGTCCTACAGTTGGCCAGCCTTAATGTGGAGGATTACCGAGGAGGATTAGACCTTACCTCCTGGTGGTGGTCATTGACCTCCTGGATACGTCCCTTGTTCATTTCCCTAATAGTCTTAGTTTTAGCAGGGTTTTTGTTTTGTTTCCTGGCCTCATGTGCTTCGGCAGTATGCCGTCGGACCTTAACAAGTAGGGTAATGGTGGTTCACAAGTCTATTCCTAGTTAGGATCACTATAATCTCCAGAGTTTGAGATGTGAGACTTATCTCTGCATAAGCTGATTTTAGTCTCAAAGGGGGGAATGAGGCAGCCATGGCATAATTATATATATAAGAAATCATATGAAGGGTTAATTCTGTTAAAAGCTTGAAGTTAGAATTCTAACTTTTTACTTTGCAACTGAAGTGAAGGTATGCCAGATGGTTCATATTATTTGAAAGTCTTGCCGGGCTGGGTCAGAAAGGTCAGAAAGACCCTTGTGAGGGATGGATTGCTAAATGCTGGCACAGCTGTAAACTATTATGAATGAATAAAGGAATGAGCCAGACATGCTGAAGTTTAAAAGGCTGAAATACTATTTCAGAAGTTCTTGATATGTAGATTTTGTTATAAGGAAATAGTTAGATTCTAAATAATTCTAGATATTCCTGATGTTTAGATATGTCTTATAAGAATGCTTACTTTAGAATATGTTGTATTCTGTGTAAATTAATAATTCTGTGTAGGATGTTTGTTCAACTCTGTGTTACTTTTAAAATGATCCTTTGTCTGCTGTTTAAGGCTGCAGTGAGGAGATCAACATATGGTTTGACTTAGCCATAGTTCTGGCTGGTGCAATGTATAAGCTGATAGGTGAAAGAGGTCAGGGCTAGTCAGCTCTCTTCTCCTTGATTAATTATAGGTAACTGTAGGAATAGTTTTGAAAGTATATCTGTATGCTATTAAGTAAGCCTGACTTTTGACCTCTTTAATGAATGCCAGAGTTTAGTTAGTAGGTAGTATGAAGCTGATTAGGAATATGAGAATAACCAATGTTAGATGGGGCCTCTTGGTCTCTAAGGGAATCCAGTTTAAGCTATAGATGAGACATCAATCATAATGAGAAATGTAAGAGACTGGAGACCAAATGTCTGGCATGAGGGGCCCCAGGTCACAGGTCAGTCTAGGATGTCTGGAACCTATGTAACTGATATTTCAAAAGTAATGATTGGTTGAGGCAAGGTAGCCAATCAGTTTCTTAACCAATTGGGAGTAAAGGGGGCTAGGCTAGGAGGAGGGCTTAGGACCCTATTTAAGAGGGAGCAGAAGCAGTTTACGTCAGAAGGAGCTCAGAAGAAAGAGAAGGACAGAAGGAACAGACAGAAGAAGGAGAAGACACAGAGAGCTGAGAGAAAGACCCAGAGAGCTGAGACAAAGACACAGAGAGCTGAGAGAAAGACACAGAGAGCTGAGAGAAAGACCCAGAGAGCTGAGAGAAAGAGAAGAGAGCTAGAACTGATGTCCTGCTTTGTTTGCTGGCAAATAAAGAAGATTTCTCTCTCATACTGGTGTGTGCTGTCTGACTCCTGAAGTATCACAAATTCCTATCTCAATTCCTGCAACAGTAGTAGTCAGCAATTTAGGGTTGTAGGGAAGGCAGCGGGTTCTGCCAAGGCAGTCTCGTGATCCATGCATAGAGGCTGTATTGTGTGAATGTGCTGAAACGCTGCAGTAAGTTACATTTCTTGCAAAGTAACAATTTCTATGAAAGCTATGAAACTGACGTATCTTTTCTCTGTGAGAACTACAGAACTACTAATGTATTGCGCATGTGCATGTACTGCTCATGTGTGTGATGTATGGTGTGTTTTATGCGCATGACCACTAATTGTATAAGAACGAGTGTCAGGTGACGCTCGGCGCGCAGTATCCTGAGTCTGAACTTAGTACTGTGACAGCTAGCTAATAAAAGTTGCCTTGCTTTGGAAGTCAGCGTCTCGGCCTCCTGATTTACTTGCTAATTAGTCCTGTTTCAATTCTGTAATATATGTTTGAAAGTGTTCATTGCCGACACTAGTACCGTTTCGGTACTGTGATTTGTCCGGAATCCTGACTGTGATTCGTGCAGAATTTAATGTTCAGTTAGGTAATCACAGAGTTGTTTCGTCACTATACCCTCCATGAGTTTAGTTATGAGTGGGATAGATGCTACTGGGCGATAGTTAGTTAGGCCCGTTGTGCTTTTCTTCACATCTTTTGGCAGTGGGGTAAGTAGGATGTTTCCTTTCTCCATTTTGAAGCCTGTAGTTTATGTGCTTCGTATGGTCTTTTTTGAATTGTTTGGGGGCTGATCTTATTAGGCTATTGGGGCAAACGTCCAATTTGCATTGTGACTTAGCGTATTTTCCGAGCCATTTTGAGAATTCATCAGAAGATATCGTGTCAAACTTGGTCCATGATCGATCTGCTGGGCATTCCCCTAGTTTTGAGTCTAGGCATTGAAGGATGCTTGTGTACTCGATTTTATTAGTAGGTATCATGAGTTGTAGCTTTGTGATTTTTTCGTTGAAGTACTTTGCAAGATTGGTTGCAGATGGGGTGTCTGTGTTGTTAGAGGTGACCGGTGTAGTGTTTAGGAGTTTGTTTACAAGTGTGAAGAGTTTGTGTGTGTCCTTGTAATTTGGTCCTATTGTGGTTTTGTAGTATGTTCTTTTAGTTTGTCTGATAGTGTATTTGTATTTCCTTTGTAGTTTTTTCCAGTCTTTGAATGTATGTTCGTCTTTTTTCTTGATCCATGCTCGTTCTAATCTTCTGACATGTGTTTTTAGATCTTTCAGTTCTTCATTGAACCATGGTATAGAATTTATTCTATGTGAGATTCTGGTTTGTATTGGTGCTATGCTATCTAGTACTGTTTTGCATCTGTTGTCCCACTCTTGGAGAAATTGGGGGGAGTCTGTGGGAGTTGTCCATTCGTCTGTAAAGAATTGTTGCCAGAATGTTTGCGGGTCAATTTTACCTCTCGTACTATATGTTTTAATCACTTGTTTTTGTTGTGTCTTTTTTGTTTTCCAACGTAAGGAGAGGTTTGCTTTGTGGTGATCGGTCCATGGCGTGGCTGTCCATTTTGTATCTGGAAGTGTGAGGTCGGATTCTGATGGGAATTTGTAGGTGATAATATCTAAGGTGTGTCCTTTGTTGTGGGTGGGTTGCATGTCTGGCCAGTGGAGTTCCCATAGTTGGAGGAATTCCTTGCATTCCATTACATTACTTGAGTTGCTGTCCTCCAGATGGAGATTGATGTCTCCTGCTATAAGAAGGTTCTGGGTGGAAATGCAAGTGTTCGAAATGAAGTCCATAAAGTGAAGTCCATAAAGTGAGTCTTGCCATTTGCCCGGGGGTCTGTAGAATTGGATTAGGTTTAGGTGATCGCGTAGTTTGGGGTGATTAATTCTGACTGAGGCTGTTTCGAGATGGGGTAGCATGGATTCTGCTGTTGTTGTAACTATGAATTGAGATTTATAAATTATTGCTATGCCTCCCCCTCATTTTCCTTATCTTGTCCAATGGGTTATTTTGTAGCCTGGAGGACAGAGCTCTAGGATTATTGGATCTTTAGAGTCATGGATCCACGTCTCAGTAATAAGTAGGAAATCGAGGTGTTCATCTGTAATCCAGTCGGTTATGGTTGTGGTTTTATTTACTACTGATCTGGCATTGATGTAGCCTATTTGTATTAGTTGGTGATGTTCGAGTGGGTTCGGGGTGATGGAAATTTCTATCAGTTGTCTATCTTCTTGGTATACTCATATCACCCCTCTCCTCAAGTCACTTCACTGGCTTCCGATCAGATACCGAATACAGTTCAAGCTTCTCCTACTCACCTACAAATGCACTCGATCTGCAGCCCCTCCTTACCTCTCTACCCTACCCGTAACCTCCGCTCTCAAGACAAATCCCTCCTTTCAGTACCCTTCTCTACCACCGCCAACTCTAGGCTTCGCCCTTTCTGCCTCGCCTCACCCCATGCTTGGAACAAACTCCCTGAGCCCATACGCCGGGCCCCCTCCCTACCCATCTTCAAATCATTGCTCAAAGCCCACCTCTTCAATGTCGCCTTCGGCACCTAATCACTTCATCTCTTCTCAGGAAATCTCATCTACCCCAACTTGACATTTCGTCCTTTAGATTGTAAGCTCTTCTGAGCAGGGACCGTCCTTATTCATTAATTTGTACAGCGCTGCGTAACCCTAGTAGCGCTCTAGAAATGTTAAGTAGTAGTAGTAGTAGTATTTGATTTTGTTGATCTGTATTGTATATTGTATACCTTTTACTTATTTAGTTAGTTTTTAGTGTAGAAGAATGAGCACAAAATACAGAGTTTAAAATTGCTGTTTCTACTAGCTATAATAAGTTTTAAGCTGTTTTAGTGACATTCAATTTTTATTTCATAATGTTTATATCGACATACAGGAAGCTTTCAAACAAATTAAAAGGCTGTGAATTAAGTAAAAAAAAATATTTTGTCCTCCATCTTTTAAGGCACTGACTATCCAACTGAAACAGCTTTAGACTTGTTACAGATGGACCAACAATGAAAAAACGACAACGTAGATGCAGCAGCTCCTAGGTTTGCTTGCTTTGTTTTGAGTGTACTATAGATGACAGCTGCATGGGGGGGAGTGGTGGAAATAGAGATTAACCGCATAGACTTCTTTGCGTACAGTGGACTAGATAGGCTCACTTCCACTCCTGTCTACTAAACTTCTTTGGGAACACACCCCAACCTCTTATTCTTCCTCCCCAAGGAGGTTAGATAACGGGAGATTAGATGACGTCAAAAAGCTGAAGCCAATTAGGTTAGACTCCCTTTCCCTGTCCTCCACACTGCCGTCATCCGTGTTCATCCAAAACAAAGTAGCCTTGAGCAGCTCTATCCATGTTCTCATTCTTTATTGTTGGTAGCATTTTTATTTAATCTCACTTATATTTTTAAACATGGCGGCTTGGGCAGCATACCGAAGTATACAGAGGAAGCATTGGTTTCATCAGTTAGAGCAGTAATTAGTTCTAAATTGTGCAGAGATGTTTTCACCTAGTAAAGGTTATGAGAACCAGGTGTTAATAATCAGACTTACTATTTATAACTACAATTCTTTAAATATTAATTAGGTTCCGGTAACGGAATTCAAACATGCGTGGGATATGCATAGAGGAATCCTGTGCAGAAGGAATGGATCCTCAGAAGCTTAGCTGAAATTGGGTGGCGGAGCAGTTGGGAGGAAGAGGGGTTCGTGGTTGGGAGGCGAGGATAGGGGAGGGCAGACTTATACGGTCTGTACCAGAGCCGGTGATGGGAGGCGGGACTGGTGGTTGGGAGGCGGGAAATACTGCTGGGCAGACTTATATGGTCTGTGCCCTGAAAAGGACAGGTACAAATTCAAGATATGAGTTTATCTTGGGCAGACTAGATGGACCATGCAGGTCTTTTTCTGCCGTCATCTACTATATATAGGTTAAAACCTGGGAGCATTTAACATCTTTTTTTCCTGTGCCTACCTCAGAAGAAAAATTTAGTATGGGAACTTGCTTTTTGTGGAATGCAGTGTATTTTATAAAAATGTACTTGCCTTTTTTATTACTACTATTTCACAGATATGTATTAAATAATGAGGGAGGGGCTTCCTTCATCCAGAAGTTCTGTCCAGAGGCAGTCTAAATATGCCAACATTGTCCAGTTCAACAAGTTCATACAAAGTTAATTATGTTCAATGGAAAAGAAATCTGTTGGCTCAAGCTGCTTGCTATGTGAATATTTCATCACTGCTTCATTATTGATACCAAGTATTACATATTAAGGGCATTTGCTTTAACTTTGTTTTAATTCGTTTATCCAGTCCTTACATGCACATGGTTTTGCTTTTTAAACCCAAAGGTGACTAAGGGTTGTGGAACAATTAGATATAAGCTGTGTTGTTTCTGACTTTCTTTGTTTTGGACTGCTTTGGGACCTGCTGATCTGTATATCTGGAATGTTTGAAGATGGAAATGAGAAAATACAAATGAAGTATTGGATGTACTCTGCAGAAGTTGTTGTTTAATTTTGCAATGTATGCATGAATTCTATCATTTAATACCACTATCCAGCTTATAATCGAACGAGAATAACGCCCAAGTTCCGACCTAAATCGGGAGATGGGCGTTCTTCTCACAAAAACAAATAAAGCGGCATAATCGAAAGCCGACCTTTGGACGCTTTCAACTGCACTCCATCGCGGATGCGGACAAAGTTGACGGGGGAGTGTCGGAGGCGTGGTGAAGGCGGAACTGGGGCGTGGTTATCACCCGAACAGAGATGGGCGCCCTTCGCCGATAATGGATGCGTTTGTAGCTAGAATTTAGGGCACTTTTCCTGGACCCTGTTTTTTGACGAATAAGGCCCCAAAAAATGCCCTAAATGACCAGATGACCCCCAGAGGGAGTCGGGGATGACCTCCCCTGACTCCCCCAGTGGTCACTAACCCCCTCCCACCACAACAAATGATGTTTCACAACTTTTTACTTTCACCCTCAAATGTCATACCCTCCTCCCAGGGGCGTATCTGCGTGGGGCCTCAGGGGCCTGGGCCCCCGCAGATTTCGCCCTGGACCCCCCTACCGCTGCCAACCCTCCCCCTCCGTTGCTCGCCTACCTTCGCTGGCGGGGGACCCCAACCCCCGCCAGCCGAGGTCCGCGTCCTCCTGCCGCTGCCGGCTGCCTTTGGTCCTTTAATTCTTCCATTGAAGCTGGCGCCGACGAAAGTTTCTTTTGAGTCTGACGTCCTGCACGTACAACGTGCAACGTGCAGCGACGTCAGATTCAAAAGAAACTTTTTCGTCGGCGCCAGCTTCAATGGAAGAATGAAAGGACCAAAGGCAGCCGGCAGCGGCAGGAGGACGCGGACCTCGGCTGGCGGGGGTTGGGGTCCCCCGCCAGCGAAGGTAGGCGAGCAACGGAGGGGGAGGGTTAGCAATGGCAGCGGCTGGGGGGAGGGGGATCGGCAATGGCGGCGGCGGCGGCGGCGGCGGGGGGCGGGGGGGGGGGGCTATAATGTGCCCCCCCTCTCTGGCCCTGGCCCCCCCTACCGCCGCAGTTCAGATACGCCCCTGCCTCCTCCCAAGCAGCAGTATGCAGGTCCCTGGAGCAGTTGTTAGGGGGTGCAGTGGACGTCAGGCAGGTGGACCCAGGCCCATCCCCCCCTACCTGTTACAATTGTGCTGCTTAATGCTACTAGTCGTCCAACCCCCCCAAACCCCCTGTACCCACATGTAGGTGCCCCCCTTCACCCCTTAGGGCTATAGTACTGGTGTAGACTTGTGGGCAGTGGGTTTTGAGGGGGATTTGGGGGGCTCAACACCCAAGGGAAGGGTGCTATGCACCTGGGAGCTCTTTTACCTTTTTTTTTGTTTTTGTAAAAGTGCCCCCTAGGGTGCCCGGTTGGTGTCCTGGCATGTGAGGGGGACCAGTGCACTATGAATCCTGGCCCCTCCCACGAACAAATGCCTTGGATGTATTCGTTTTTGAGCTGGGCGCTTTCATTTTCCATTATCGGTGAAAAGCAAAAACGCCCAGCTCACACCTTGGCGAATAAACCATGGGCGTCTATTTTTTTTTTGAACATACGGTTCACTCCGCCCCTTCACGGACCCGTTCTCGGAGATAAACGCCCATGGAGATAGGCGTTTCTGTTCAATTATGCCCCTCTATGGCACTTTAAACTTTTCAACACAGTCTTATTGATGAATATAATAATCTTGACTTCAGATTTCAAATCTTTCAGATTGAAATCTGAAGTCAAGATTATTATATTCATCAATAAGACTGTGTTGAAAAGTTTAAAGTGCCATAGTGGTATTAATTGATAGAATTCATTCAAGTGAGCACTATTGCTGATGTGTAATGTATGTATGAATGCATATTCTGGTGTAATACATTTGAAAATATTTCAATAACTGTCTATACTTATGGCTATGATTTCTGAACATGTGGCATCACTAAAGGACAGACTTTTAAATGGCCAGCTGGGTAATCTCATCTTTGTTAAATGATTCAGACATATCCATGTACTTGCTCCCATGATATAACTTAATTCTGTTATTGTCTCCCTGTATTTTCAAATGTAAGCCACATTGAACCTGACTTTGCTTAGGATAATGTGTGATATAAATGCAAAAAAAACTCCTTTATCCTCCATCTTTTAAGACACTGCCTATCCCGCTGGATGGTGATGGCGTAAGGAATGCAAGTTTGGTCCATTCAATACTAACTCAAAATAATCTGTTCCTTAGCTGGGCCCTAGTATTACCATATTGAAAATGTGAACATAACATGCCTCTGTGGTTATGTTCCACTAATAAGTTAAACGATTAATTGGATTTCTTTGAAAGGATTATATAACCTTTGGATGCACGACTAGACACACAAACATACACTTATTTATTCAATATCACAATTCTTCATATACAGCTACAAAACAACCTTTTAGGGTGGATAGTGTTCACAATGAGCTCCTTTTATTAGGTAGTGATAAATCTTTACGACCATTGATAATAGAACAGATGGTCAACTGCTGACATATCTCGTACCTTGAAATGTCTTACATGGCTGTGCTGTAACTTTCATCAACAAGTTCATTTTCCAATGAGTCATGATTTCTGAAGAGTAATGATGATGTGTCAATTGATCACCAACCAATGAAAGGAAGAAGTCTGAAGCCTAATTTGAGCCATTCCTGAGAAAGTCCACTGCTGTTAAGTGGGTACAGGAGCTGCTCCGCACTGGTGTTTGCTTACATTAATACTCAATTTGTGTTTTATTCTCTTGACCTCTCCTGGGGATGGAAGACAAGAACCGGTGGGTCCTCCAACTTGGGTGGTGGTGTCCCAGGTGATCAAACAGAGAAACACTACCATTAAAATGAGTCTTACTAAAATTTAGTGTTCCCATAGAGCAGAAGAAAGGGGGACCAGTCCACATCCAAAACATGCCTATGATCCCGATTGATATTGTGTATCTGGATTTTCAAAAGGCGTTTGACAAGGTACCTCATGAAAGGCTACAGAGGAAATTGGAGGGTCATGGGATAGGAGGAAATGTCCTATTGTGGATTAAAAACTGGTTGAAGGATAGGAAACAGAGAGTGGGGTTAAATGGGCAGTATTCACAATGGAGAAGGGAAGTTAGTGGGGTTCCTCAGGGGTCTGTGCTAGGACCGCTGCTTTTTAACATATTTATAAATGATTTAGAGATGGGAGTAACTAGCGAGGTAATTAAATTTGCTGATGACACAAAGTCATTCAAAGTCGTTAACTCGCGACAGGATTGCGAAAAATTACAGAAGGACCTTACGAGACTGGGAGACTGGGCGGCTAAATGGCAGATGACGTTTAATGTGAGCAAGTGCAAGGTGATGCATGTGGGGAAAAAGAACCCGAATTATAGCTACGTCATGCAAGGTTCCATGTTAGGAGTTACAGACCAAGAAAGGGATCTGGGTGTTGTCGTCGATAATACACTGAAACCTTCTGCTCAGTGTGCTGCTGCGGCTAGGAAAGCGAATAGAATGTTGGGTATTATTAGGAAAGGTATGGAAAACAGGTGTGAGGATGTTATAATGCCGTTGTATCGCTCCATGGTGCGACCACACCTTGAGTATTGCGTTCAATACTGGTCGCCGCATCTCAAGAAAGATATAGTGGAATTGGAAAAGGTATAGCGAAGGGCGACTAAAATGATAGCGGGGATGGGACGACTTCCCTATGAAGAAAGACTAAGGAGGCTAGGGCTTTTCAGCTTGGAGAAGAGACGGCCGAGGGGAGACATGATAGAGGTATATAAAATAATGAGTGGAGTATAACAGGTGGATGTGAAGCGTCTGTTCACGCTTTCCAAAAATACTAGGACTAGGGGGCATGCGATGAAACTACAGGGGAGTAAATTTAAAACAAATCAGAGAAAATGTTTCTTCACCCAACGCGTAATTAAACTCTGGAATTCGTTACCGGAGAACGTGGTGAAGGCGGTTAGCTTAGCAGAGTTTAAAAAGGGGTTAGACGGTTTCCTAAAGGCCAAGTCCATAAACCGCTACTAAATGGACTTGGGAAAAATCCACAATTCCAGGAATAACATGTGTAGAATGTTTCTACGTTTGGGAAGCTTGCCAGGTGCCCTTGGCCTGGATTGGCCGCTGTCGTGGACAGGATGCTGGGCTCAATGGACCTTTGGTCTTTTACCAGTGTGGCATTACTTATGTACTTATATATTCACAACTCCCCATATTTTACAATCCAATCAGGATCTTCTCCCAAGAGCATTCCAAATACAGAAGTAATTATAGGTGTATTAGTAATCTGTAGTTCGATTGTGATGACTTGTTTCAAAAAATGTAGGGACTAGTCTACCAAATGTGTTTCACCATTTGGTTTTACTTTTGAAAGGATTCTCTGAAGCAAAGTGAGGTTTCCTACTAATTCATCATTTCTATATTGCAACTGCTGTACATTTCATATGCAGGTAGTTTCTTTGTCCTTAAAGGGCTCGGAATCTAAGTTTCTGTACCAGGGACAATGGAGGATCAAAGACTGCTGAACTAACCATTAAGCTGCTCCTCTCATCAAAGCTATACCACATTTACTACATGTAAATAGTTTCAGTTATGGGGCAACTTTGCACATCTAATCTAATGTAGGCATTTCTTTCTGCTTTACCTGAAAAGGCTCAAGGCAGATTACAGATTGTAAGCAATGGGATCAATAGAAATCAAACAAAATAAAACATGGAAAAGAAAATAAGATGATACCTTTTTTATTGGACATAACTTAATACATTTCTTGATTAGCTTTCGAAGGTTGCCCTTCTTCGTCAGATCGGAAATGGGACAAATTCCATTGAATAAATAATGAATCCATTTAGTCAACAGACCTACATCAGACTACAAAATCCTTCAGATATTGAGTAAACAGAATCGTTTTTAAAGCCTTTCTAAATGTAGTACAGCATGTAATATTTCTAATATCTTTAGGTAATTTGTTCCATAACTCTGCTCCTCTACCAATTATTGTTCTATATCTGATAATTATCTTACTACAAATAAACAAACAAACGTGGAATCGTCAACCTCGTTTCTTGCACTGAACTTAGAGTACTAGAAATGGAGTAGAATGAAACCCCATGAGAAAGGGACTCGGGGTCCAACTCATGTAAAAATTTGTGAAAAAATAATAACAGCTTAAAATGAATTCTAGCTTGAACTGGAGGACAGTGCAATTTAAATCAAATAAAGTATGGCGTGGTCAGTGAATTTGCCTCCACAAATCAACTTGGCAGCTGCATTTTGCACGTACTGTTAAGCGCTGAATAGAAGAATCAGGTAATCCAAGCAAGACTATATTACAGTAGTCTACTTGATGGGTTATTGTAGCCTGCAATACCGTTCTTCAATGTGATTGTTCCAGAAAAGGCTTAATTCTACAGAGATGTTTGAGTTTTAAAAAAGATTTCTGAACAATTTTATTAATATGGGCTTTCATGCTCAAAGTAGAGTCCAGTGTTACACCCAAGATTTTGATACCGGTCTGAAGTGAAATCTCAGCATCTGACAATTTTACTGTCATGCCTGGTATCACCACATCTTTGCCCCCCAACCCACAAAATATGAATTTTACCGGGATAAATCTTTAAATTATTCACTAGCATCCATCGAGAGATATGATGAAAGATGTCATCAATGCGGCAGTCTGAACTGCATTGGATTTACAGCCTGTCTCACTAACACAGACTGCTCAATAATTACCATGGATTCTTTTGGATTCGTAATAAGTAAATGAAAACCTTTATTAGAGGAGCTAAATTCTACAATGATTAGGATATATACAATGGTTAAGACATATACAATGATTAGCTGTATAAACAATCATTACATCACTGGTCTCTACATTTAAGCAATGCCAAGAGTTCTTAGACCAGGAAAGAAACTATACATACAACATCATTGGTCAGGAAGCTCAGGCCCTTATCTCATCAGCCGAGAGGTCCGTTACAGCGAAGGCTCAAAGTCTCCTTACAACCAGGAACAAACCCTCTGCACAGCACATCTGCTCACAGATGAACCCCGACTCTGCTGTGACAAGCCCTCCCTTTTTATTAGGCTCTTAGCTCATGTCCAGAGCTAAGAAAAGTTACATAATGCTTCTAAGGAAAATTACAGAATGCTTCTCTGCTTAGGTCTATGGGAACGTGGTCACATCCTTTCCCAAGTCCAGGTGGCCAAGCTGAGCCTGGGAAATAAGTGCCATCCTCCCCTTCACATACCAAATTAGTTAGAGCTGTGTCTTATCTTCTGCATTCCAACTTATTTTTGTATTTACAAGAAAAGTTACTTTCAGTCAAAGACAGAGTTGAAAAACAATCTTTAAAATTCACTTCCATTACACAGTCTCTTGAAAAGTATATTATCACAGGAAATACCAACATCAACAGCATAAGAAAAGTAATTTATCTCAGCCGAGGACAATAACTGATGGAACTCACTCAAGTAGACATTAACTAGGATAGGGGACAATGGGGAACCTGAGGGACACCCTGGTCAATATTCCATGAGTAAGAAAGAGATCTATTCCAAGCTACCTGTAGATTATGGTGTTGCAAAAACCCTGCAAACCACTTATAGAAAGTATCTGACACTCCCAAATAAGATAATCAAATCAAAAGAGTGTCATGATTTACTAAGGCAAAGGCCACTGACAGATCTAACTGCCTTTGTCTAAATTACATCTTAGGTCTGTCAATAATGCTAATAGCACTGTTTCTGTGCTAAAGTCAAGGCGGAAACCCAACTATCTAATACATTGTAACATAGTAGATGACGGCAGAAAAAGATCTGCATGGTCCATCCAGTCTGCCAACAAGATAAACTCATATTTGCTACTTTTTGTGTATACCCTACCTTGATTTGTACCTGTCCTCTTCAGGGCACAGACCGTATAAGTCTGCCCAGCACTATCCCCGCCTCCCAACCACCAGCCCCGCCTCCCACCACCGGCTCTGGCACAGACCGTATAAGTCTGCCCAGCACTTTCCCCACCTCCCAACCACCAGTCCTGCCTCCCACCACCGGCTCTGGCACAGACCATATAAATCTGCCCAGCACTATCCCCGGCTCCCAACCACCAGCCCCGCCTCCCACCACCGGCTCTGGCACAGACCATATAAGTCTGCCCAGCACTACCCCGCCTCCAAACCACCAGCCCCACCTCCCACCACCGGCTCTGGCACAGACCGTATAAATCTGCCCGGCACTATCCCTGCCTCCCAACCACCAGCCCCACCTCCCCCCACCGGCTCTACCACCCAATCTCGGCTAAGCTCCTAAGGATCCATTCCTTCTGAACAGGATTCCTTTATGTTTATCCCACGCATGTTTGAATTCCGTTACCGTTTTCTTTTCCACCACCTCCCTCGGGAGGGCATTCCAAGCATCCACTACTCTCTCCATGAAAAAATACTTCCTGACATTTTTCTTGAGTCTGCCCCCCTTCAATCTCATTTCATGCCCTCTCGTTCTACTGCCTTCCCATCTCCGGAAAAGGTTCATTTGCGGATTAATGCCTTTCAAATATTTGAACGTCTGTATCATATCACCCCTGTTTCTCCTTTCCTCCAGGGTATACATGTTCAGGTCAACAAGTCTCTCCTCATACGTCTTGTAACGCAAATCCCATACCATTCTCGTAGCTTTTCTTTGCACTGCTTCAAATTTTTTAACATCGTTCGCAAGATACGGCCTCCAAAACTGAACACAATACTCAAGGTGGGGCCTCACCAACGCCTTATACAGGGGTAAAAAAACCTCTTTTCTTCTGCTGGTCACACCTCTCTCTATACAGCTGATGATGCTCGTGTAAATAATCCTGTAATTGTATCCCAAATACTGCCTCAGGTCTATAATTTAAACATTGTTTAGAATCTAATGTTGCTCCCTTCAATAAAGGGGTTAACACAATATAACCTAATTGAACAGGCATGTTCCTTCCTTTAAAAGCTGAGTCACTAAGGCCCCCTTTTATCAAGCCGCAGTAATGCCAACAAAGCTGTATATTCCTTCCTATACTAGGCCTGTAATGTGGCTCTGCTGGCCCTCAGTATGCCTTGCTTTGCTGTCGTCAATATATTTTTAGTTCCTTCCTGCAGCTCCATGTAAGCTACAGTGCTTTCTCAGTAAATGCAAAGTACATGTTACATGTCAAGGTGACTCTTACGAGGAACTAAGGTTATGCGGCCCATATATGGCAGATACACATGGATATAACCTTGGTGGTGATGAGAGACTGAGGACTCTGCAGACTCCAAGATGTTCCAACAGAAATATGTGTTCAGAGAGGAAGGACACCAGGTGTTTCATACTACTTATTTGTTAGCTGGTTTTCCACACTGTGATCATGCTTTACTGATAAGGAATTAGCCAATTGCCACAAAGTGTGCATGTGAACACAAGAGGAGAGGATGATACAATGTAGGAAATTGCCATTTATGTATACATATAAAAAATAACAGAATATTACAGGAAAATCCATATATGATCCCAAGTTAGTTTAGGAGAAATCACATGATTTAGGAGAAACGAAACTTACAACAGTATATATGAGATGGCTAGGAAGGTTTTTGCTGAGCAGTTTTGTTATTCAGTCTGTGCATCTGGCTTCTGGGTGACAACCTGCTCCAGAGAGAACAATTATTTTGTATTGGCTTAGTGAGATACCAAGAAAGATTTTTACTGGTTGCGCCTAAATCTAAGTCTGATTGTCTCTTTTATTACAGCCTCTAGGGCTGAAGTGTTTTCCCCTCCCCAGGGGCAAGGGACAGGATTACACACAGCCTCTGGAATGGCTTGATAAAAGGGGGCATGTACGGGCAACTTATCAAGCTGTAAAGGGGGAATGTACGGGGAACTTATCAAGCTGTGTTTGAACATTTCTTTCAATCAAGCGATGGGAAATATTTCTATAGCTTATTGCCACATTTTCTTGGTTTCTCTCTGCATTTCTTGATACTGGAGGATCTTCTCTCTCTCCATGCAATTCATAAAGTAATCGCTCAGGACTGACACCTCTATAATCAATGTTAATGTTTTTTATTGGTCAGGATGGGGATACTCCAGGTTATCATAACCTCTTTGTTTTCCTCAATTTTTTTTCGGGATCATGATTCCGATGCTTTTCCGGTACACTTATCTTGTAATTTAATATATTTATAAGAATTTAATAGTCCACTGCACAGTGATGCTTCTAGGCAGTTTAAATAAAATCACTAAAAAATAAAAATAGAAAATAAGCAAAGGAAAGAAACAAAAACTCAAGATTTTACAGAGTTGTCAGTGAATGAGATGTGCCACCTTGCTATGCCTTTCTGCATAAAACATTTCTGCCACCAGCACTTCACAGCCAGCTATGACATGTCGATTGTACCAGTTTTTTCTCTACTCGCTGTGAACCATCTAGTCCATAATCCGCTGTCCTGGGCTGCAGCTACCAATCTCTCATCCATAGTTTTCAGTTCTTCTCTCCTTAACCTTTGATGTGTCCGGGCTTGATCCCTGTACATTTCCTGGAGTAACACTTATCTTTCCCACTCTATTTGAGCATTCCGAAAGAAGGCTTTACCACATTCAGTGCATGTACATGGTTTCACTCCTGAATGGCTTCTGCACTGTGAAGTATACTTTCTAGCTGAAGCCTTTACCACACTTACCCCCGTTTACAAAGCCGAGCTAGCAGCTGTCGGTGTAGTAATACCGACACAGCCCATTCACTTTGAATGGGCTGGATCTATATTGCCAGGCAGATTTGTAAATGGGGGGGGGGGGTTAATACATTTAGGGGTTCCTTTACTAAGGTGCACTACTGGATTTAAGCGCATGCCAAATGCTAAAATGCCCCTAGGAATATAATGGGCATGAGCATTTAACACGCTCTAAATTAGTGCACTTCTAGCTAAAGTTTTTACCACACTCAGTACATACATATAGTTTCACTCATGGCAATTTCTCCAGATGAGTTAGTTTTCCGCATACTATGACAGGAATGAACCTCACTCCTAGGCCAGGGTATGTGGAGTAGGATCTCAAGTTTACTGCTAACATTCGCTGTAGAACTTCCATCATACTATAGAGAGCTTCCTTTTGGGGTTCATAAAATGTAACATGTACAGGCAGCCTATGCAGGTGTGGTTGGAAATTCTTTTCGATGAAGCCTGTAGCTCTCAACATGATGGAAAATAGGCCTGGATTCTTCTGCCACATGTTCTTGTTCTTGGACTGCATTTGTTCCTGCCTCAGGATCTTCTGTCTCTCCATACGATTCACAGGGTAATTGGATTTTCTGGTGTCTTATATGTTTTCATTTCCCAGTGAAGCTTTTACCACACTCAGTACCTGTAAGTTATTTCAGTCCTGTGTGGGTTTTCTGAAGTGTGTGGTCAGAGTTTGCTTTCTACTAAAGCTTTTGCCATGAATAACATAGAAATCACTTCTCTCCTGTGTGGATTCTCTGGTGTTTGGTCAGTGCTCCCTTCTCATTAAAACTTTTACCACACTCAGTGCATGAAAATGGTTTCACTCCTAAATGGTTGTTTTGGTGTCTTATAAGTTTTGCTTTCTGAATGAAACTTTTACCACACTCACTACATGTAAATGGTTTCTCTCCTGTGTGGCATCTCTGGTGTTTGGTCAGTGTTCCCTTCTCAGTAAAGCTTTTACCACACTCATCACATATAAATGGTTTCTCTCCTGTGTGTTGTCTCTGGTGTCTGTTCAGTGTTCTCTTCTCAATAAAGCTTTCACCACAATCACTACATTTAAATGGCTTTTCTCCTGTGTGGATTCTGTTGTGTACAGTCAGATATCCCTTTCTACTAAAGATTTTACCACACTCACTACATTTAAATGGCTTCTCTCCTCTGTGGATTCTCTGGTGTATGGTCAGCTTTCCATTTACGCTAAAGCTTTTACCACACTCAATACATGTATATGGCTTCTCTCCTGTATGGATTTTCTGGTGTGTGATCAGTCTTCCCTTTCTACTAAAGCTTTTGCTACACTCACTACATGGAAATGGTTTATCTCCTGTGTGGACTCTCAGGTGATTGGTTAGTGTTCCCTTCTCAGTAAAGCTTTTACCACACTCACTACATGTAAATGGTTTCTCTCCTGTGTGTTGTCTCTGGTGTCTGCTCAGTGCTCCCTTCTCAATAAAGCTTTTACCACACTCACGACATGTAAATGGTTTCTCTCCTGTGTGGAGTCTCTGGTGTGTAGTCAATTTTTCCTTTCTAGTAAAGATTTTACCACACTCAGTACATTTAAATGGCTTTTCTCCTGTGTGGATTCTGTGGTGTACAGTCAAATATCCCTTTCTACTAAAGATTTTACCACACTCACTACATTTAAATGGCTTCTCTCCTGCATGGATTCTCTGGTGTATGGTCAGTGTTCCCTTTTTACTAAAGCTTTTACCACACTCAATACATGTAAATAGTTTCTCTCCTGTGTGGATTCTCTGGTGTATGGTCAGTGCTCCCTTCTCAATAAAGCTTTTACCACATTCACTACATGTAAATGGTTTCTCTCCTGTGTGGACTCTCTGGTGATTGGTCAGTGCTCCCTTCTCAGTAAAGCTTTTACCACACTCACTACATGTAAATGGTTTCTCTCCCGTGTGTTGTCTCTGGTGTCTCTTCAGTGTTCCCTTCTCAATAAAGCTTTTACCACACTCACTACATGTAAATGGTTTCTCTCCTGTGTGTTGTCTCTGGTGTTTGGTCAGTGTTCCCTTCTGAGTAAAGCTTTTACCACACTCACTACATGTAAATAGTTTCTCACCTGTGTGGATTCTCTGATGTGTGGTCAATTTTTCCTTTCTACTAAAGATTTTACCACACTCACTACATTTAAATGGCTTCTCTCCTACATGAATTCTCTGTTGTATAGTCAGTGTTCCCTTCGCACTAAAGCTTTTACCACACTCACATTGAAATAGCTCATTGGTGTGGATTCTCTTGCATTTTGTGAAGTGTTCTTTCTGACTGAAGCTTTTATTACAGTCAGTACAGGTAAATGGTTTCATTCCAGTGTCAGTTTTCGGGTGGTCTCTGAGACTGTCTGTAGTGAAGCTTTTACCAAGCTCAGTAGATGTAAATGGTTTCACTGCTGAATGAAGTCTCTTGTGCATTGTGAGGTTTCCTTCCCAACAAGCACTTTTACTGCTGTCAGCACAACTATATAATCTCTCATTTCTGATTTCCTGGTATTTTGAGAGTGTTGCCTTCCTGCAAAATATTTTTCCAGATTTAGTAGAAGTGTCCGATTCCTCACCCGTTTGAGTTTTTTGATGATCTGTGACTGCTTCCTCTAGACTAAAGCTTTTCTGACATTCAGCACTTGAAACTGATCTCTGTCCTTGGTGGAATTTTGCATTCTTTGTAAAATTTTCTTCCTTGTTGGAGCTTTTCTCACATCCAGGAGATGAAGATATTCTCTCACCAGTGATGTTTTTCTTGTATTTTGTAATGTCTGTTTTATTGATAAAGCTTTTCCCATGTTCTGTACTTGTACACATTGTAGTTTCTTTATTAGTTTTCTTGGGTTGCATTAGCTGTTTCTTCCTACTGAAACCTTTCCCACATTCAGAACTTGTAAAATGTTTCTCTTTTATGATTGTTTTCTGTTGTCCCTGTAGTTCTCTCTTTTCACTGACATTTTTTCCACTGTCCGTACATGTAGACGGTCTCTCTTCAGTATCAGATCTGTGATGTGATTTTAGATCGACATGATTGCTAAGGAATATCTCACAAAGATCACAGGAACAGCTTTGATCTCTCGTCTGGTTTCTCTCCTCTTCCCCTGTCTGTTTGAGATTACTGGTACTGTTTTCACACAGTGCTGAGCCTCCTGGTGAAGGTTTTTGTTTATTTTGATTGTTTCCCTTTTCTCCCCAGTCAGAACAGGAATAAGTCTGCTCGTTCTCTCTTTCTGATAACATCTTTTCCCCTTCAGGCTTCTCACTGACCTTCTCTGTATTACTATTTTCAGGCTCCTCTTTTTCTAAAGAAAAAAACAGCATTAAATGACATAAAAAACAAAGCTACAATCCAAACGTATCATAGGCATAAAAGCAGCAATAATGAGTCAGTAAATGGACAAACAATCCACCTAAAGCCACCTAGGTACATATTTTATATATACAGTGCACATTATTTAAGTGCACGTCAGATAAGCACATGCTCTGTTTAACTGCATGCCGTACTTTGGTCCCGTTTTTGGCGCCATCAATTTCTATGGGGACAAACTTCGGTTTAGCGCACCACTGATAAGTGCAAGATTCGCTTATATGCATGGTTCAAGACCACTCCTCTGCAGGAAAGACTCCGCATAAGTGCGCGCAAGGAATATGGAAGCCGATTGGCGCCTGACAACCAACGAGATTTCAAATTTATTGCCCCTTCAACTGCCACAGGCAGAATAAGCAAAAGAGTGTACATTGGAGCCGTCGTCGTCACCGCGGCGGAACTGTAAGACTTTAACACTGGCTGAACAAATAGAAGTTCTTATAAAATTAGAAAACAAACAAAGTCAAGCATCTATTGCTAAAGAATATGGTGTCAATCCCAGTCAAATTTCACGTGTCTTGAAGCAGAAAGATCAGCTTCTGGAAGACTGGCAAAACAATACAAATCCACACAGGAAACGTAAACGGGTGGGAAAAGCTGAGGAGGTAAAAGATGCTCTTCTTTGGTGGTTTTGTCGAGTCAGGAGCAGACAGTTTTCTGTCAGTGGTCCACTGCTTATGGAGAAAGCTAACCAGCTAGCTGAAAGTCTTGGACTAACTGAATTCAAAGCCACTGTTGGAATGTTGGAAAGATGGTAGGAGAGGAACAATATCAAATTCAAGAAGCAGTATGGTGAGAAACAAGACGCTGATGACTTTGGTGCTGAAAATTGGGTTGTTTCAGTTCTTCCAACCATCTTGAACGAGTTTGCACCTCGTGACATTTTCAATGCTGATGAAAACGGTCTCTACTGGCGAGCAATTCCTGATGGAACACTTGCATTCAAACATGCCGAAACTACTGGAGGTAAAACATCGAAGGACTGACTGACGATCCTCCTTTGCTGCAATATGGATGGGAGTGAGAAGTTGGAACCCCTCATCATTGGAAAGAGCAAACACCCCCGTTGCTTCAAGAAAGTTAAGCGACTTCCTGTGTCATACGAGGCTAACGCATATTCATGGATGACTGGGAAAATTTGGAAGCAGTGGCTAAAAACGTTAGACACTAGAATGCGGGCACAAAAGCGTCAGATTTTGTTGCTTTGTGATAATTGTGCTGCACACAGGGATGATGTCAGGCTGTCTAACGTCAAGGTGGTCTTCCTGCCATCAAACACTACCTCTCTGATCCAACCTATGGATCAGGGAATAATAACCAACTTCAAACAACATTACGTCGTCTGATGAGCGTTATGGATGACCAGACTGTCAAGGATAAACGTGCTGTTGAACTGGCTCGTAATCTATCACTGTTGGATTCCCTACATATGCAGACAGAAGCCTGGAATCATGTAACACAGGCAACCATTGTGAACTGCTACAAGCGGGCAAGCTTTGTTAAGGATGTGGAGAGGTGCAGCTGTTGCAAACACTTCAGATGAAGAGGTTATTGACATCCCGGCTGGTGTTACTGAAGAGAAGTTTCATCGCTACGTAGCTGTTGATTACGATCTACAAACAGCTGAAGACAGCACTGGTATCGAGATATGCGCCTACACGCAGGCAACAACGGCTGATGATGAAACAGATGAAATGAGCAGCGAGGCACATGCTGACGAAATTCAACAACCTCCTCCTCTCACTTTTGCAAGAGAGCTGAAGAGTCTCAACACCGTGCGGGCCTATCTGGAGGCCACTGGATGTCAGTGCTATGACAGTTTTTACCGTCTGGCAGACGTAGTCAACGGAACTCACAGACCCAATAGTGAACAGAGGACTATAACTGATTACTTCAAGTAGGCCTTACGTCAGTTAACGGAGACTGTATACTGTACGTATAATAAACAATACTGTACATATGTTTATCAGATGTCAAGCTTCTTTGGGTCACAATAGTTAAGTGCATGCTCCGGTTAACTGCATGCATTTCTTTGGTCCCAGAGCCTTGCACTTAAGCGGATTGCACTGTATATATTTTTTTTTTGAGGGGGGGAGAGGTTATGTGTTTTTTTGTTCTTAGTTATGTGCATAGGGTATTGTAAGAAGATTCTTATATCCCTTTATTTGTGTTTATCTTTAAGGGGATTGTTTGTCCATTTTACAATTTATAATTTTACTCCTGAATGTCGAAACATGTTGGGCTGACGAACTAATAGAAAAAGTACTTTGGACATAGAGTTTCCACTACTTATAAGGCTGTTTGGATTTCTTAAAGGATTTTAAGAAACAATTACTGCCTCGCCATACTTGAAAGGTATTATAAGTACACTAGTAAAAAAGGCCCGTTTCTGACAAATGAAACGGGCGCTAGCAAGGTTTTCCTCAGAGTGTGTATGTTTGAGAGAGAGTGCACCCCACCTGACCTTGTTAATCATCCAGGGCAACCACTCCAGGTGCCAAACCGGATATCTCTGCCACCTCAAGTTTCCAGCTGGAGGCTTCAATTAGAACGTTGGAGGTGCCTTTTACATATAGAGAAGATAAGTATTGCCATACTGGGACAGACCAAAGGTCCATCAAGCCCCGCATCCTGTTTCCAACAGTGGCCAATCCAGGTCACAAATACCTGGCAAGATCCCAAAAAAGTACTACTACTACTACTACTACTATTTAGCATTTCTATAGCGCTACAAGGCATACGCAGCGCTGTACAAACATAGAAGAAAGACAGTCCCTGCTCAAAGAGCTTACAATCTAATAGACAAAAAATAAATAAAGTAAGCAAATCAAATCAATTAATGTGAACGGGAAGGAAGAGAGGAGGGTAGGTGGAGGCGAGTGGTTACAAGTGGTTACGAGTCAAAAGCAATGTTAAAGAGGTGGGTTTTCAATCTAGATTTAAAGGTGGCCAAGGTTGGGGCAAGACGTAGGGGCTCAGGAAGTTTATTCCAGGCGTAGGGTGCAGCGAGACAGAAGGCGCGAAGTCTGGAGTTGGCAGTAGTGGAGAAGGGAACAGATAAGAAGGATTTATCCATGGAGCGGAGTGCACGGGAAGGGGTGTAGGGAAGGACGAGTGTGGAGAGATACTGGGGAGCAGCAGAGTGAATACATTTATAGGTTAGTAGAAGAAGTTTGAACAGGATGCGAAAACGGATAGGGAGCCAGTGAAGGGTCTTGAGGAGAGGGGTAGTATGAGTAAAGCGACCCTGGCGGAAGATGAGACGGGCAGCAGAGTTTTGAACCGACTGGAGAGGGGAGAGGTGACTAAGTGGGAAGCCAGCAAGAAGCAGATTGCAGTAGTCTAAACGAGAGGTGACAAGGGTGTGGATGAGGGTTTTGGTAGAGTGCTCGGAAAGAAAGGGGCGGATTTTACGGATGTTGTAAAGAAAGAAACGACAGGTCTTGGCGGTCTGCTGGATATGAGCAGAGAAGGAGAGAGAAGAGTCAAAGATGACCCCAAGGTTTCGAGCTGAGGAGACAGGGAGAATGAGAGAGCCATCAACAGAAATAGAAAACGGGGGGAGCGGGGAGGTGGGTTTGGGGGGGAAAATGAGAAGCTTGGTTTTGGTCATATTTAATTTCAGGTGGCGTTGAGACATCCAGGCAGCAATGTCAGACAAGCACGCTGAAACTTTGGTTTGGATGCAAGGTGAGATATCAGGGGTAGAAAGGTAGATTTGGGAGTCATCAGCATAGAGATGGTAGGAAAAGCCATGGGATGAGATTAATGAACCAAGGGAAGAAGTGTAGATAGAAAAGAGGAGGGGACCAAGAACAGAACCCTGAGGTACGCCGACAGGCAGAGGGATAGAAGTAGAAGAGGATCCACCAGAGTGAACACTAAAGGTGCGGAGGGAGAGGTAGGAAGAGAACCAGGAAAGGACAGAGCCCTGGAATCCAAGTGAGGACAGGGTATCGAGAAGTATGTTGTGATCGACAGTGTCAAAAGCAGCGGAAAGATCAAGAAGAATGAGGATGGAATATTGACCTCTGGATTCAGCCAGTAATAGGTCATTGGAGACTTTAGTAAGCGCAGTTTCGGTTGAGTGGAGAGGGCGAAAACCAGATTGTAATGGGTCAAGAATAGCATGTGAGGAGAGAAAATCAAGGCAGCGGTGGTGAACAGCACGCTCAAGTAATTTGGAGAGAAAAGGAAGGAGGGAGATGGGTCGGTAATTAGAGGGACAAGTAGGGTCAAGTGAAGGCTTCTTAAGGATAGGTGTGACCACAGCATGTTTAAAGGCAGCAGGGACAGTCGCAGTGGAAAGTGAGAGGTTGAGAATGTGACAGATAAAAGGAATAAGAGTAGGAGAGATGGCATTAAGAAGGTGGGTGGGAATGGGATCAGAGGAACAGGTGGTACATTTTGAGGAAGAAAGGAGAAGTGTAGTTTCCTCAATAGTAACTTCAGGAAAGGAGGAAAGGGAATGAGGGGAAGGAGAGAGAGGGGAACGGACTAGTGGAGGGAGAGCTGGTGAGGTAGAGAAAGCAAGGTTTATCTTTTGAACCTTGTTGTGAAAGAATTCAGCAAGGGTCTGAGGAGATAATGAAGGGGGAGTTGGGGGAGGGGGCACCTTGAGGAGAGAGTTCAATGTGGTGAAGAGAAGTCGAGGATTAGAGCCAAGAGAGTTGGTCAGTTGGATATAATAATCCTGTTTGGCGCGTAAAAGAGCAGATTGGAAGGAGGTCAGCATGAACTTAAAGTGTAAGAAATCAGCAAGGGCCCGAGATTTCCGCCAGAGGCGTTCGGCGGAGCGGGTACAGGAACGTAGGTAGCGGATATTAGAATTCAGCCAAGGTTGGGGTTTTGTACGCCTTACAGGGCGGGTCATCAAAGGTGCAAGAGTGTCTAAGGCAGAGGATAGAGTATGGTTGTAAGAAGAAACAGCCTCGTTGACAGATGTGGATGGTGCCACAGTAGAGAGAAAACATTTTATGCTACTTATCCTAGAATTAAGCCGTGAGTTTTCCCCAAGTCCATTTTAACAATGGTCTATAGACTTTTTCTTTCGGAAGCTGTGCAAACCTTTCTTAAACCCCGCTAAACTATTACTACATTTACACGCCCACACTACCGAGCACTACTTACATTTGTATAATGCCCCCTTAGTAATACACAGACCCCTTTACATTCCCTCGATGCAGAAAATACAACATATCACCAGAGATGCAGATAGAATACATGATCTCACTCAAGCTGATATTTAAAAGCTCCTTTTGGTCTTTCCACATAGGCGTAAGAATAGCCATCGAGTCCTGATTCTGTCTCCAACGGTGGCCAGTCTGGTCACAAGTGTCTGGCAGATCCCAAAAAGTGGATCTATTTCTCATGGTTCATTTTCCACAGACGAGCAATGGCTCTGCCAAGTCTACCTGACTAAAAATGTTTTAATGGATTTTCCTCTTTTGAACCCCTCAATCGTAATTCCTTTGACCACATCCTCTGGTACAATGTAACATAGTAGATGACTCTGTCTTCCTTAACTATTCACAATGTAACCCATAATCGTAATGTAAAAAACTGTATTTCCATCATTTACAATGTATTGTAAGCCACACTGAGCCCGCAAATAGGTGGGAAAATGTGGGATACAAATGCAATTAAATAAATAAATAAATAAATAGATGACGGCAGAAAAAGACCTGCACAGTCCATCCAGTCTTCCCAACAAGACAACTCATGTGTGCTACTTTTTGTGTATACCCTACTTTGATTTGTACCTATGCTCTTCAGGGCACAGACCGTATAAGTCTGCCCAGCACCATCCCCGCCTCCCAACCACCAGCCCCGCCTCCCACCACCGGCTCTGGCACAGACCGTATAAGTCTGCCCAGCACTATCCCTGCCTCCCAACCTCCAGTCCCGCCTCCCACCACTGGCTCTGACACAGACCGTATAAGTTTGCCCCGCACTATCCCCGCCTCCCAACCTCCAGCCCCGCCTCCCACCACCGGCTCTGGCACAGACTGTATAAGTCTGCCCCGCACTATCCCCGCCTCCCAACCTCCAGCCCCGCCTCCCACTACCGGCTCTGCTATCCAATCTCGGTTAAGCTCCTGAGGATCCATTCCTTCTGAACAGGATTCCTTTATGTTTATCCCACGCATGTTTGAATTCCGTTACCGTTTTCATCTCCACCACCTCCCGCGGGAGGGCATTCCAAGCATCCACCCAGTGTAGTTTTTCTCGGAGGTGTTTGGCGCTTTCGAATCGCATTTTCCCAAATATAAGCCTGGCTCCTGTGTTTTGAGCAGTTTGAAGTTTCTTTGAGTTGTTCTTTGCATCCCGCATATATTCCATTGCAGTAGTCTGCACGACTTAGTACCATTGATTGTATCAAATTGTGAAATGTTTCCCTCGGGAAGACTGGTTTCACACGTTTGAGTTTCCACATTGAGTGGAACATTTTCTTTGTTGTAGAGTTAACTTGGCCCTCGAGTGTAAGGTTACGGTCAATAGTAACGCCAAGGATTTTCAGGCTGTCTGAGATAGGGGAGGGTGCAGTCTGGGGTGTTTATGTTTGTGGGCTTGTTCGTATTGTGTTGGGATGAGAGGATGAGACAGTGTGTTTTATCTACATTGAGTTTTAGTTGAAATGCATTTGCCCATGAGTTCATGATGTTTAGGCTGAGTTTGATTTCATTGGAGATTTCTGTCGGGTCATGTTTGTAAGGTATGTATATTGTGATGTCGTATGGGTTGAGGCCTTGGTTGGCTAAGGACTTGGCTAGTGGTGTCATCATTAGATTGAAGAGGGTCGGTGGTAGTGGTGATCCTTGAGGTACTCCACATTTGGCTTTCCATGGTGATGATATGTTTGAATTCGATTTCACTTGGTACGTTCTGGTGGGTAGGAAACCCTTGATCCAACAAAGTATGTTTCCACCAATGCCGAAGTGATCTAGGAGTCTTAGAGGTGTATTTTCAAAGCACTTAGACTTACAAAGTTCCATAGTAAGCTATGGAACTTTGTAAGTCTAAGTGCTTTGAAAATGAGCCCCTTAGTAATATTATGGTTTACCATGTCGAATGCACTAGACATGTCGAATTGAAGGAGAAGAATGCTTTTGCCTGTTGCTATTTCTTGCTTGAATTTGGCCAGGAGAGTTATGAGTACTGTTTCCATGCTATGGAGGGGGCAAAATCCTGATTGTGATTCATGTAAGATTGAGTATTTGTTCATGTAATCAACGAGTTGTTTGGTTACCATGCTTTCGAACAGTTTGACTACTAGTGAAATAGATGCTACTGGGCGGTAATTGCTGAGTTCACTTGTCTTTTTCTTGGTATCTTTTGGAATTGGGGTAAGAGTGTGTGTAACAGGATGAGTGTGTGTGTTTTTATATATATTATTGTGAGAGGGTATGTGTATTTATATACAGTGCACTCCATTTAAGTGCATGTCGGATAAGCGCATGCTCTGTTTAACTGCATGCCGTACTTCGGTCCCGTTTTTGGCACCATCAATTTAATTATGCGCTGCAGGTAAAACAACCTTTTTTACGTTCTCTTAGGCTTCCATGGTGGGCGTCATGTTGTGGTTGTTCAGGTTTTGCCGTGTTTGAATAAATGTATTGTACTGTGACTTTTTGTTTTTATTTTTTACAATTAATATGTAAGTTTTTACTATATAAATTATATTTTCTGTACTAATAGTGTTAATGCTTTATTTGTATGTATAGACCCCAGACGCAGACACTTTGCTGAAACACAGGCCGTGCCAGGTCCTTCAATAAACTTTGCTTCCTTCTGCCTAAGGCTTTGCCTGTCAGGTCCATCCATGGTCCATTTGACTTCTGTTGTGTTGTTTGGTTTCTGTTGCTGACTCCCTCTTGCTCGCTTGCATTGTATATAGAGTGGGTCACCTCGCCATCGCTCATTAGGTCACCCAAGGCATCCTGCACTGAGACTCACCCACTGCCAGTCACTCCTTAATGTGATTGAGAAGGGATTTTAACAGGGGGAATAAGAGGAAATCCTTACCTAGAGACATCAGAGTCTCATAATTCTCCTTCATCACCTCCCTGTAAAGCTCCTTCTGCCCTTCATCTAAATATTCCCACTCCTCCTGGGAGAAAGAGACAGTGATGTCCTCAAACGTCACCCGCATCTGAAACACAAACCAGAAACACACTCAGGGACACAGGGAGGTGCTCAGAATGCATTAGATTTCAGCTCCTGACATGTTACCTCTCTCGTGCTTTTGTTTTGGGGTTGTAGCTGCAAATATTAAAAAGAATTGCTTTGAATATGCTCATTGTGTGATGTTTAACACGAAGAGTTGATTATGTATGTTTATATGTTGACCGCTGTAATGGGGTCCCTTTTCTTCTGTCACCAATAAAAATTGTTATAATTGAAACATTCGGAAAGACTAGACACCATGAAGTAAGAAGATCACTGTAACGATGTTAACGGGGGAGGGGGGGAGAAAAGGGTGTTAGAAAATATTGATGATGCAGTTACGATGTATATATGCAACTGTGACCTGTTCTTATGTTTACGAAGTGTTTAAATATATTAATTATGTTCACAATATTTATTATCATCAATAAAAACCGTTGAAATTAAAAAAAGAATTGCTTTATCTATAATATGTTTTGTGTAGAATTCTTCTGGCATAAACACTCAGCTCTTCTATGCTCTGGGACTGATTCCACCTAAGCTGTCTCCCAGCTGAGGCTTGAATCCCGCCCCCCCCCCCCCCCCCCCCAGCATTCTCAGTCTCCAACTAGTATGAACCCCTCCCTAAGAAGGATAAACCCCCCAGCTTTATTTCTCTTTTCCCTCATTCCAGCATCCCCACCTCCTCTGCCAGGTCTTTCGCCATTCCGCCCAGTGTGCACACATCCCATGACTCTCTGTCAATCTGTCCCCCCCCCCCCACACACACAGTAAAGATACCCAGAGCTCTCTCTCATATCTACCCCATTGCATCCATACACTAGTTCTCCTTCTGAAATCCCTGTTGCCCCCAGCATACCTCAGAAAACCCCCCACCCCACACAGTCCCCTGCTCACAACCCACCACAGTTCTCTCAACCTCTCCAGCACTCACAGCATCCTAGCCGTCCCAAACCCACCCTAACGCACACAGACCCCCGCAGCTCTTTCTGAATGCTGCCAATACATCTCTGCTCTCTGTCTCCCTCCTTTGGTACATAGATCCACCTACACCCATCTACTCCCCCCACCTATGGAATCTCCAAAATTCAGCCATGGTACTGCACTCACATATTTCACCCATGGCACCCCCGGCTTGCCCTCCTTCTCCCTATCCACACATTCAGTGTTTACACCCCTCCTCAGCTTGCCATTTTCATCCCCTCTCTCACTCCCTAAGCTCTCCCAAGTAGTACTGCTTGACTTGACCCATTCATTATCTCTTAATTCCCTCCTTCCCCGATGCCCTACACAAGTGCTGCATGCCAGATCCTGCTCGTCAGCTGACTTTGACTGCTAAATTTGAACCATGAGCCTCTACGGTGGCCCCCATGGTTCAAATTCAGCCGTCAGAGCCAGGGCAGCAGAGGAGCAGGACATAACTCAACGTGCAAACGTTCTCCTCCTTCCCCTCTGTTTGTGGTGAGTGCCAGAGAAGTAGAGGACAAGAAATTAAATGGAACACAAGGGTGGGGCCACAGGAGAGCAGGTGCGTTACTTGGTGGGGGGAGCGAGAAGGATTCAGTTTGTGAGTTCTGGGGGAATCGACATTGACAGTTTCAGCACCGGCTTCACCCTGTGCAGAATTTCCTCAGGAATAAGATGATGCACCTCACACTCACTTCTGTTACTGCCAGAGAAGAAAAGGAAGACGTTTACGTCTTTATTAATTTAAAAAACTAGCTCCAAGGTTCTCGGCAGATTACATAATCACATAAGTAATTTAAAGGCAAACTTGAAATTCCGAACAAAATTACAAAATATCTTCAAACTCAAAATACTGAAATAAGTACTAGACCATCACTCAACCTGCAAATTGGTGGGAAAATGTGGGATACAAATGCTACAAATAAAATTCATCATCCCAGCTGTAAGTCGGCATAAATACCCATGTCCTGAGCTCTTTTTTAAATTCTTTAATATTTCTTATTCGCATTGGCAACTTGTTCTGGTAAACCAGCAATGTAACAATCTTACTTCTATCTCAACAGAACGATATAGGAATTGATTCATTTTCAAACTGAAACACTAGAATTATCAGGTGCATCACGTGTTGTAAGTAATAAAATCTGAGTCTTGTTAATAATTTAATTAAGGACTATTTGAAGACATCCAGAAGTTAATAGATTGCATTATTAACCTCAATCTGGCAAACGTATCTCCAACACTTTTCTCCAATGGAATCAAACTATCTTGTCTGAATATAGTCTGAATTATACACCAAATAATTAAGCAACCGACTAAGAGGTATTAAAGAACAGAAGAGACACCAGTTATTAAAGACTTGATTCTGACACATCATTACCTTGTATAACACAAAAACCTCCACCATCCATTTCAATACCGTACCCCATATTCCAATAGATTTCAATCTGGTTTATCAGAATGACATGATCGATGTATCAAATGCTGCTAAAACATCCTAAAATACCAACAAAAACGTTGCCCATTACAGTACATGTCACAAGTTAAGTGAAGAAATGTTTTCTCCAATTTGTTTTAAATTTAGTACTTAGTAGATTCATTGCGTACCCCGTAGTCCTGGTAATTTTGGATAGAGGACATTTCACCTCTACCCATTCCACAAGCAGAATGTGAAAGTCTGGTAAAGCAGGAGGAGAATCAGGAAGCAGAGCCAGAGGGAGGGAAAGGAAGGGAAGAGGGAGAGAGAAAGGAGAATGTAAAGAGATGTCAGGAAGCAGAAAATGACAAGAGAGAGGGAATGGATTGGGCAGTGCCAGGCTCACTTCTTGTTCTGTGTGTGTGGCATTGCCTGGCACTGCATCCCCTGCTGCCCACCTCCTGCCAGTGAGGGGAGGAGAATCAGGAAGAAGAGCAGCAGCTGCTGTGTGAGGGGAGGAGAATGAGGAAGAAGAGCCTTCTGTATGTGTGGCATTGCCTGGCACTGCATCCCCTGCTGCCCACCTCCTGCCAGTCTCCTACCTGCTCAGCACAAACCCCAACAGCCATCCTCCTGCCCTTCATCCCTGGGGGCAGATCTGGGCTTTGTTGGGTCAGTGCTGGGAAATGAGAATCAGAGAGAAGCAGGAAGGAACCCCTGGACCATTAGGACCGCCCTAGGTGGAATCTGACAAATCACAGTGTCGGAGGGGCGGGATCTTCTTGTCCTCCACTCCCCCTGCCTCAGAGTCTTGTGACCAATCAATGGGAGGGGCGTGGTTTCCCCTCTACTTGCGTGCTGTGTTTTCAGTCTAACCTCCTTGTGAGTTACATCATAGAACCTGGGCGGCACATGCAGTGAATGAGTGCAGACAGAGAAAGGCAGCACCAAGGAGGTTTAATCGGTAGGAGACCAAGTGACGTCAAAAGATTGAAGCCACTTAGGATAATCTAAGTTTCCCCTTCCCCGTGCAGTCGTCATCCCCATACACTCAAAGCAAGTAAACCTATGGATTTCTTGAAAGGATTATATAACCTTAGGATGTAATATGACTTGGGACACAAACATACAATGTTTATTCAATGTCACAATTCTTCATGTACAGCCACAAAACAACATTTTAGGGTGGACAGTGTTCACAGTGAGCTCCTTTTATTATCACCAGACAGAGATAAGAGTTTTCAGTTTTGGCACAATAAGTCATCACAAGAACAAAATATAAGAAAACCGATGGGCTGCATTAGGGGCCTTTTGCCCATTTCTGTTTAACCAAAAGAGATCTACATGAAACAAAATATTTCTTTTTGTTTTGACTTATAAACCACTTGTCCTTGAAACATGATCAAACAACAGAATAATCCACTTGTGTATCTAAAAGGTAAAGTTCTACAAAACAGATGAAGATGTGATTCCATGTGCCCCACTGACAGGAGAGTTTAATTCAACTTCCATTTAATTTCAATATATTCCATCATCTTTATAACACCAGACTTCCCAAAGCAGATTACAACAACATTTAAGATGAACCCATCAGGAAACAGGATATCCTCACTGAAATTTGGTCATCTGTATTGTTTACTTATTTACTTAGTTTTTAGTGTAGAAGAAAGAGCACAAAACACAGATGGCGCTGTAGAGAGCGGTCGCAGGCCCAGAGAGCTCCTGCACCCCAAACTAGGTTTTCGGCTGTTCGACGCGTCCCCAGGAAATGGGGAAGAGAAAGGGGAAAACCGGTACCCCAGCCTCCTCGGGACCGGTTGGGAACCCCATCGTACGCCAACCTACCTTGGAGGTTTATGGAATCCGGGCATTGGAGAATCTAGAGGCTACCTCAGCGATAATCACACCTCCAACTGCGAACAGCAGCATCGAGGGAGTTACTCTTAGTCCTCCCTTGCAGGGCCTGACCCCGCCGCAACCCGGAAGCAGTGCTGTGGTTAGCGCATGTGTGGCGATGCCCGATCTGGGTTTAGTCAGCCATGCAAGCGGAGGGGGCTCGAGGGTGACTTTGTCGCCTGTCCAGATCCAAGAAAGCGCTTCCGGAGGTATTTGCGTCCCGGTAAGACCCATGACAGTCACATTGGACACTCTCTGGGAGGCGATACAAGGGGTGAACTTGTCCTTAAAGAAAATCTCACACTCTCTACAAGGAGAGACGGTAGAACTGAAAAACAATTTCTTGCAATTGTCCACTAAAGTTGAAGGTCAAAAGAATGATCTAGAAAAAATTGAGTTGACCTCCTCTAAAGAGGTCATAACATCTTTGATTAAAGAGAAAAATGTTTCTGCTAGGAAAATGGAATCACTGGAAAATCAACTTAAAAGAAACAACTTAAGGTTTCTGAATTTTCCAGTATCAGCATTCATCTCTCCTATGGAATTACTCAAGAAATATTTCTCAGAAGTTCTGGGTTTCACAGATGATAATTATCCACCAGTTACAAAAAGTTATTATATAAAAAGAAATTTGAGTGTATCTGAAAAACCACCTAAAGAGTCTTTGAATCTTACTGAATTTCTAGAAACATCTGTGGAATCAGAACGTGCTACATTGTTAGTTTCCTTCGCTTTTGAAATGGATAAAATGAATATACTAAGCTTATATTTTCGCCATATGAATGAAGTTTTCATGGGGGGGGGGGGGGGGGAAAGATATCTATTTTTCCTGATTTGTCCTGAGAGACTCAGTCGAGAAGGAAGGAACGTTTGGCTCTTAAACCGAGAGTTCTAGCCCTAGGGTCAACCTTCTTCATTAAGTTTCCATGTAAATGCTTGTTGTCTTATGAATCTAATAATTTTCTTTTCACAGATTTTCATTTCCACCTATGCGGGAACAGGAACTTGAAGAAAAGGCTTCGGGGCAGAGCCGAAGGCAGTGTGTACATCACTACCGCTGCCAGGAACACAGAGAAGCTGAAGAAGACTGCTGCCTGTGCCGGAGGGAGGGAGGAAGAGAGGGGGTAGACAGATACGCTCGTCTCCGTCTGCTTCGCTTCCCTGCCCTCTCTGTCTGTGTCCCGCCTTCCTCTGATGTCATTTCCTTTCGGGCGGGACGCAGACAGAGAGGGCAGGGAAGTGAAGCGGACGGAGACGAGCGCCTGCCTGCTTGTTTTTTTTTTTAAACTACTAGCGCTATCACGTCGTCGTCGTTTGGGGGGGGCATTGCCCCCCTCGCCCCCCCAGTCTACACCCATGATCCGTGCATAGATTGTAGAACTCTGCCCAGTATTGGCTTTCCTTCCAATTACTGGCGTTGCAACCCAATCTCTGCTAAGATTCAGTAGATCCATTCCTTCTAAACAGGATTCCTTTGTGTTTATCCCAGTGGCTGTTCTGGCCATCATTGGCCATGAAAATATTCCTGGTGGCCAGTAGCTGCTCCGGTGGCCAGGGCTACGTTTTGTTGTCCGGGGGGGGGGGGGGGTGTCCCGATGCGGACTGGGAGGTCCGGGGGCCTTCAGGTCCATTTTCGGCCTAATCCAGGTGGGCATTGGTGTCCAGCCATGAGTGAAGGGAATCAGGCAGGGACCTGGCATGAAAATGGCTGGCTTTAGGCCTAGCTTGCCAGGAGGGGGACAGGCGGAGCATGTGCAAGAGTTTGCACATGCTCAGTACGTCTCTGGAGTTCCGGTTGGGCCTCAGTCAAGCCAGGGACTCGATTTTAGAGCTGCCCAGCCGGAATTCCAGAGATATTTGCGGTTCCCAGGGTTTTTTTCTGCAGGAGGACCTTCGGGACCAGATCCAGCGGTGGTCATCAGGTTTGGGGACTACTAGGCTAAAAGTAATGGGTCTGGTGGCCCAAAACTTTCTTGTTGTTTTTTAATTGTGGGTTTTGGTACGTAGGCGCCTGGGAATTAAAGGGTTAATTTAATTGTTTTTTCTAGTTATGGGTTCTGAGGAACCTCTGTACGTTTTCTGGGGGGGGGGGGGGGTAAATTTTAGCTTCTCTTGTAATTGTGGCACTTCAGCCTTCTGTGCTTTCTTTCTGGTTGCCTGCAGCCACTCTTTCCTGTTTGTGTTGTTTTGGTACCCCGGCCCTATTGAAGCAAGCCAGAGCCGCTATCTGGACTTTAAGGGAACTGAGCGACAGGCCTTTCTCCAGACCTTCTTGCAGGAACGCCAACACTGAAGAAATTGGAGCAGTGAAGGGAGAAAGTGAGCCTGCTTCACACCACGCTGCAAAGGTACGCCAAACCCTGGCGTAAGCAGTAGAAGTAGAGCGCTTCCTCGCTCTCAGCATAGTGGCGATGACCTTGTCTGAGAAGCCCTTCTTCCTCAGACGCTGCCGCTCAATAGCCAGGCCGTAAGACCAAAGGGGGAGGGATCCTCCATCACTATGGGACCCCGATGCAACAGGCCCTGCTCCACTGGCAGTCGCAGAGGGTCGTCCACTGAGAGCCTGATCAAGTCCACATACCAGGGATGTCTGGGCCAATCCGGACCCACCAGGATTATCCGGCCCAGATGCTTTGCCACCCGGTCTAGCACCCTGCCCAACATGGGCCAGGGCGGGAACACATAGAGAAGCTCCTGTGTCGGCCACTGTTGGAGAACAGCATCTACTCCCAGGGATCGAGGGTCCCGTCCTCTGCTGAAAAAGCGCAGCATTTGGCAATTGGCCGATGACGCCATCAGATCTAGGCTCGGCTGGCCCCAGCGTTTCGTGATGTCCAAGAACGCCTGAGCCGATAACTGCCACTCTCCGGGATCCAAGGTATGGCGACTGAAAAAGTCCGCCTTGACATTCATGACTCCGGCAATGTGGGCCGCTGACAGCTGCTCCAGGCTCGCTTCCGCCCACTGGCATAGATTCATGGCCTCCTTGGCTAGAGGGGCGCTCTTGGTACCTCCCTGGCGGTTGACATAGGCCACAGCCGTGGCATTGTCCGACAGGACCCGTACTGGCTTCAACACCAGTATCGGGAGGAACTGCAATAGCGCCAACCGAATGGCTCTGAGTTCCAGGAGGTTGATAGACCACTTTGCCTCTGCAGGAGACCAGAGCCCCTGCGCTGTCCTTCCCAAACAGTGGGCTCCCCAGCCCGTCAAAGAGGCGTCCGTCGTGACGACAATCCACTCCGGGGTCACAAGAGGCATCCCTGCAGACAGCTTGTCTGTCTTCAGCCACCAGCTCAGCGCCTTGCGCACTGCTGGGTCCAAGGGAAGGCGCACAGCATAATCCTCCGACACTGGAGTCCAGCGCTGCAGCAGAGAGTGTTGTAGTGGTCTCATATGAGCCCTGGCCCAGGGCACTACTTCCATCGTGGCCGTCATAGAGCCCAACAGCTGCACATAGTTCCAAGCCCGAAGCAGAGAGGCTACTAGGAACTGGTCCACCTGAGCCTGAAGTTTGACAATCCGATTGTCCGGCAGGAACACTCTGCCCACTTGGGTGTCGAATCGAACTTCCAGATACTCCAGGGACTGAGTCGGGCGCAGCTTGCTTTTCTCCCAGTTGATGATCCACCCCAGGGAGCTCAAAAGAGCAACCACCCGGTCCACAGCTTTGCCGCACTCTGCATAAGAGGGGGCTCGGATCAACCAGTCGTCCAGATAAGGATGGACTTGTACTCCTTCCTTTCGCAGAAAGGCCGCGATGACCACCATTACTTTGGAGAAGGTCCACGGAGCAGTAGCCAACCCGAACGGGAGGGCTCTGAACTGGAAGTGTCGGCCCAGGACTGCAAAACGCAGAAAGCGTTGATGAGGAGGCCAGATGGGAATATGCAAGTACGCTTCCTTGATGTCCAAGGATGCCAGGAACTCCCCTGCCTTCACTGCCGCTATAACAGAGCGGAGAGTCTCCATGCGAAAGTGCCGAACTTTCAAGGCCCGATTGACCCCTTTGAGGTCGAGGATAGGCCGTACAGAACCTCCTTTCTTTGGTACCACAAAGTAAATGGAGTAACGTCCCTTGCCAAGCTGATTTTCTGGCACCGGAACGACCGCACCCAGGCGGATCAGATTGTCCAAGGTCTGCTGCACTGCCACAGCTTTGACTGGAGACTTGCAGGGAGAGAGTACAAACCTGTCTCTTAAGGGTCGGCAGAACTCTAGCTTGTAGCCGTCTCTGATGACTTCCAGCACCCAAGCGTCTGAAGTTACCCTGGTCCACTCGCCCAGAAACGAGGACAGGCGTCCTCCAATCTGCACTGGGCCATGGACCAGGACCCCGTCATTGGGTACGAGACCCTGGGGGAGGACCGGAGGGCGCACCTCCGGGACGGCGGTCTCTGTGAAAGGAATGCTGCTTGGGGGAGAAGTTCCTCTTGAAGGAAGAGGGGGCAGAGGAGCCCGACTTGCCCGGGCGGTACCGACGGGCTTCCTGAAACCGTCCTCTGGAGTTACCGGGGCGAGCACTGGCCCGAGCCCTGACCTCTGGTAACCTCTTGCCCTTAGACGTGCCAAGATCGGTCACAATTTTGTCCAGCTCGACCCCAAAGAGCAGCTTGCCTTTAAAAGGCAACTTAGCCAGGCGGGACTTAGAGGCGTGGTCCGCAGACCAATGCTTCAGCCAAAGCCACCGCCGCGCAGAGACTGTCTGAGCCATACCTTTAGCTGAGGCTGTCAAGACATCATACAGTAAGTCTGCCAAATAAGCCAAGCCCGATTCCAGGGCCGGCCAATCAGCCCTCAAGGAAGGATCCGAGGGGGAAGCCCGCTGCACAATTGTCAGGCACGCCCTGGCCACATAGGAGCCGCAAACTGAGGCCTGCAAACTTAAGGCAGCCGCCTCAAAGGACGACCTTAAAGCCGCCTCCAATCTTCTGTCTTGGGCGTCCTTTAGGGCCGTGCCACCTTCCACTGGCAACGCCGTTTTCTTAGTCACCGCAGTGATTAAAGGATCCACGGTAGGCCAAAGAAAGGCCTTCCGTTCACTTTCAGGGAAAGGATAGAGGCGGGACATAGCCCTAGCCACTTTGAGGCTCGCTTCCGGGACATCCCATTGAGCCGAAATTAAGGTGTGCATGGCATCATGCACGTGGAAGGTTCTAGGCGGGCGCTTCGTCCCCAGCATAATGGCGGAGCCAACAGGGGCTGAAGGAGAGACGTCCTCTGGAGAGGAAATCTTCAAAAAATGCTCATGGCCTGCACTAACAGGTTGGGCAAATCCTCTGAGCGAAAGATCCGCGCTGCAGAGGGGTCATCCGCTCCATCCGAGTGGGAATCCGTCTCCTCCAAGGAATCCCCAAAGGACCGTTGGGAGAACTCAGATACGCTGCCCTCATCTACATCAGAGGAGACAGAGTCCTCTAGGGCCTGGGAATCCACCCGAGGGCGTTTACGTCCGGGGGCCTCAACCCCTTTATCGGCCAAGGGAGCAGGGGCAGCGTTTTGCATAAGGAAGACCTGATGCAGCAGCAAAATAAACTAGGGGGAGAAACCCCCCAGATTGTGCACTTCAACAGCCTGGGCCACAGCCCTAGACGCACCCTCAACTGGCGCTCGCAAGAGCGGGGGAGAAACATGCTGCGCATCCAAGATGGCGTCCGGCGTGACACTCCGCGAAGGAGCCGCGTGGGAAGAACGGCACTTAACTTTAGCCGCTTTTTTGCCAAATCAAGGGCGGCTATGGCATTAACGTCTCCCAGCTCAAGGGTGGCCCCAGAAGAAGCCTTCCGAGCAGAGTGGCTGGCCAAGATGGCGGAGGCGAGCAGCGGGGGATGGGCGTTTATGGCGGGAAAAACCGCCACACCGGAGGAAGAACCGGGACACTGACCGGCCTCCAAACTGACACCCAACAAGGGCGAATCAGACTTTAAGACCCCCGCATCCCCGCTAGAAGCGCACACGCGGTCCGGGGAGCGATTCTTCGCGCCCTCGCCCTCCAACGCCATAGGCCACGTGGAGATCGATCGGGGAACCCCCTGCCCGCTATAAAAAGGTAAAAATTACCTGCTTCTCGCTCCGAGCTGTAACGAACTGGTGTCCCAGTGAGTAGCTGCAATAAACGTTGAAATAAACGTTGAAATAAACGCCCTTAAGGACGTCCAAATTTTTTTTTTTTTTTTTTAACGGAGCCAGCGGGAGGGGGAGAAAAGGAGGGACCTGGCACCACCAGGTTTGCACTTGCTCAAGAAGAGCCCTCAACCCCAGGTACTCAACAAAACCTAAAGATTAGGCTTGGAGACCTAGCCAGAGCTGCTGCTGTGTGTGACCACCACCTGCTGAGATAGAGAACATACTGAGGAGTTTCCAGCAGCACATGACCACATATAGGGAGGCAAAAGGATTGCTCTCTATCTCCACCTGCTGGTAGATGGACACAACCCACCAGTCTATGGATTGATCAGCATGATGATATGGAAGACTATATTACAGTAGTCTACTTGATGGGTTATTGTAGCCTGCAATACCATTCTTCAATGTGACTGTTCCAGAAAAGGCTTAATTCTATGGAGATGTTTGAGTTTTAAAAAAGATTTCTGAACAATTTCACCCATTACTTCCCTCACCCGTAACTGTCTTGTCTGTCTGTATCATTTAAATTGTAAGCTCTTTTGAGCAGGGACTGTCTCTATGTGTCAGGTGTTCAGCGCTGCGTGCGTCTGGTAGCGCTATATGCTAATAATAATAATGTGTTTTCATGCTCAAAGTAGAGTCCAATGTTACCCCCAAGATTTTGATACCGCTCTGAAGTGAAATCTCAGCATCTGACAATTATATTGTCATGCCTGGTATCACCACATCTTTGCCCCCAACCCACAAAATACTAATTTTACCGGGATAAATCTTTAAATTGTTCACTAGCATCCATCGAGAGATATAATGAAAGATGTCATCAATGCGGCAGTCTGAACTGCATTGGATTTACAGCCTGTCTCACTAACACAGACTGCTCAATAATTACCGTGGATTCTTTTGGATTTGTAATAAGTAAATGAAAACCTTTATTAGAGGAGCTAAATTCTACAATGATTAGGATATATACAATGGTTGACATATACAACGATTAGCTGTATACACACAATGATTAGCTATATAAACAATCATTACATCACTGATCTCTTCATCTAAGCAATGCCAAGAGTTCTTAGACCAGGAAAGAAATAATACATACACTATACATACAACATCACTGGTCAGGAAGCTCAGGCCCTTATCTCATCAGCCGGGAGGTCCGTTACAGCGAAGGCTCAAAGTCTCCTTACAACCAGGAACAAACCCTCTGCACAGCACATCTGCTCACAGATGAACCCTGACTCTGCTGTGACAAGCCCTCCCTTTTTATTAGGCTCTTAGCTCATGTCCAGAGCTAAGGAAAGTTACAGAATGCTTCTAAGGAAAATTACAGAATGCTTCTCTGCTTAGGTCTGTGGGAACGTGGTTACATGCTTTCCCAAGTCCAGGTGGCCAAGCTGGGCCTGGGAAATAAGTGCCATCCTCCCCTTCACATACCAAATTAGTTAGAGCTGTGTCTTATCTTCTGCATTCCAACTTATTTTTGTATTTACAAGAAAAGTTAATTTTGGTCAAAGACAGAGTTGAAAAACAATCTTTAAAATTCACTTCCATTACACAGTCTCTTGAAAAGTATATTATCACAGGAATTACCAACATCAACAGAATAAGAAAAGTAATTTATCTCAGACGAGGACAATAACTGATGGAACTCACTCAAGTAGACATTAACTAGGATAGGGGACAATGGGGAACCTGAGGGACACCCTGGTCAATATTCTATGAGTAAGAAAGAGATCCATTCCAAGCTACCTGTAGATTATGGTGTTGCAAAACCCTGCAAACCACTTATAGAAACTATCTGACACTCCCAAATAAGATAATCAAATCAAAAGAGTGTCATGATTTACTAACTCAAAGGCCACTGACAGATCTAACTGCCTTTGTCTAAATTACATCTTAGGTCTGTCAATAATGCTAATAGCACTGTTTCTGTGTTAAAGTCAAGGCGGAAACCCAACTGTCTAATAGATGATGCTGGTGTAAATAATCCTGTAATTGTATCCCAAGTACTGCCTCAGGTCTATAATTTAAGTATTGTTTAGAATCTAATGTTGGTCCCTTTAATAAAGGAGTTTACACAATATAAACTAATTGAACATGCATGTTCCTTCCTTTAAAAGTTGATTCACTAAGGCCCCCTTTTATCAAGCCGCGGTAATGCCGACAAAGCTCATTCACTTTGAATGTGTTCTGTCGGCATTGCTGTGAGGCAGCTGTATATTCCTTCCTATACTAGGCCTGTAATGTGGCTCTGCTGACGTAAGCATATTTTTAGTTCCTTCCTGCAGCTGCATGTAAGCTACAGTGCTTTCTCAGTAAATGCAAAGTACATGTTACATATCAAGGTGACTCTTAGGAGGAACTGAGGTTATGCGGCCCATATATGGCAGATACACATGGATATAACCTTGGTGGTGATGAAAGACTGAGGACTCTGCAGACTCCAAGATGTTCCAACAGAAATATGTGTTCAGAGAGGAAGGACACCAGATGTTTCATACTACTTATTTGTTAGCCGGTTTTCCACGCTGTGATCATGGAATTAGCCAATTGCCACAACGTGTGCATGTGAACACAAGACAAGAGGATGATACAATGTAGGAAATTGCCATTTATGTATACATATAAAAAATAACAGAATATTACAGGAAAATCCATATATGATCCCAAGTTAGTTTAGGAGAAATCACATGATTTAGGAGAAACGAAACTTACAACAGTATATATGTGATGGCTAGGAAGGTTTTTGCTGAGTTTTGTTATTTATTTATTTATAGCATTTATACCCCGCTCGATAGCAGGTTCAGTGCGGCTGGCTACTGGGTGACAACCTGCTCCAGAGAGAACAATTATTTTGTATTGGCTTAGTGAGATACCAATAAAGATTTTTACTGGTTGCGCCTATATCTAAGTCTGATTGTCTCTCTTATTCCAGCCTCTAGGGCTAAAGTGTTTTCCCCTCCCCAGGGGCATGGGACAGGATTTCACACAGCCTCTGGAATGGCTTGATAAAAGGGGGGCACGTACAGGCAACTTATCAAGCTGTGTTTGAACATTTCTTTCAATCAAGCGATGGGAAATATTTCTATAGCTTGTCACATTTTCTTGGTTTCTGTCTGCATTTCTTGATACTGTAGGATCTTCGCTCTCTCCATGCAATTCATAAAGTAATCGCTCAGGACTGACACCTCTATAATCAATGTTAATGTTTTTTATTGGTCAGGATGGGGATATTCCAGGTTATCATAACCTCTGTTTTCCTCAAATTTTTTCAGGATCATGATTCCGATGCTTTTCTGGTACATTTATCTTGTAATTTTATATATTTATAAGAATTTAATAGTCCATTGCAAAGTGATGCTTCTAGGCAGTTTACATAAAATCATTAAAAAATAAAAATAGAAAATAAGCAAAGGAAAGAAAAACTCAAGATTTTACAGAGTTGCCAGTGAATGAGATGTGCCACCTTGCTATGCCTTTCTGTATAAAACATTACTGCCACCAGCACTTCACAGCCAGCTATGAGATGTCAATTGTACCAGTTTTTTCTCTCTACTCGCTGTGAACCATCTAGTCCATAATCCGCTGTCCTGGGCTGCAGCTATCAATCTCTCATCCATAGTTTTCAGTTCTCCTCTCCTTAACTATTCATGTGTCCGGGCTTGATCCCTGTACATTTCCTGGAGTAACACTTATCTTTCCCACTCTATTTGAGCATTCCGAAAGAAGGCTTTACCACATTCAGTGCATGTACATGGTTTCTCTCATGAATGACTTCTGCACTGTGAAGTATACTTTCTAGCTGAAGCCTTTACCACACTTACCCCCGTTTACAAAGCCGAGCTAGCGGCTGTCGGTGTAGTAATACCAACACAGCCCATTCACTTTGAATGGGCTGGATCTATATTGCCAGGCAGATTTGTAAATGGGGGGTGGGGGTTAATACATTTAGGGGTTCCTTTACTAAGGTGCACTACTGGATTTCAGCGCGTGCTAAATGCTAAAATGCCCCTAGGAATATAATGGGCATGAGCAGTTAACACGCTCTAAATTAGTGCACTTCTAGCTAAAGTTTTTACCACACTCAGTACATACATATAGTTTCACTCATGGCAATTTCTCCAGATGAGTTAGTTTTCCGCATACTATGACAGGAATGAACCTCACTCCTAGGCCAGGGTATGTGGAGTAGGATCTCAAGTTTACTGCTAACATTCGCTGTAGAACTTCCATCATACTACAGAGAGCTTCCTTTTGGGGTTCATAAAATGTAACATGTACAGGCAGCCTATGCAGGTGTGGTTGGAAATTCTTTTCGATGAAGCCTGTAGCTCTCAACATGATGGAAAATAGGTCTGGATTCTTCTGCCACATGTTCTTGTTCTCGGACTGCATTTGTTCCTGCCTCAGGATCTTCTGTCTCTCCATACGATTCACAGAGTAATTGGATTTTCTGGTGTCTTATATGTTTTCCTTTCCCAGTGAAGCTTTTACCACACTCAGTACCTGTAAGTTTTTCAGTCCTGTGTGGGTTTTCTGAAGTGTGTGGTCAGAGTTTGCTTTCTACTAAAGTTTTTGCCATGAATAACATAGAAATCATTTCTCTCCTGTGTGGATTCTCTGGTGTTTGGTCAGTGCTCCCTTCTCAATAAAACTTTTACCACACACAGGGCATGAAAATGGTTTCACTCCTAAATGGTTGTTTTGGTGTCTTATAAGTTTTGCTTTCTGAATGAAACTTTTACCACACTCACTACATGTAAATGGTTTCTCCCCTGTGTGGCATCTCTGGTGTTTGGTCAGTGTTCCCTTCTCAGTAAAGCTTTTACCACACTCACCACATGTAAATGGTTTCTCTCCCGTGTGTTGTCTCTGGTGTCTGTTCAGTGTTCTCTTCTCAATAAAGCTTTCACCACACTCACTACATTGAAATGGCTTCTCTCCTGTGTGGATTCTGTTGTGTACAGTCAGATATTCCTTTCTACTAAAGATTTTACCACACTCACTACATTTAAATGGCTTCTCTCCTGTGTGGATTCTCTGGTGTATGGTCAGCTTTCCATTTACGCTAAAGCTTTTACCACACTCAGTACATGTATATGGCTTCTCTCCTGTGTGGAGTCTCTGATGTATGGTCAGTGCTCCCTTCTCAATAAAGCTTTTACCACACTCATTACATGTAAATGGTTTCTCTCCTGTGTGGACTCTCTGGTGTATGGTCAATGTTTCCTTTCTACTAAAGATTTTACCACACTCAGTACATTTAAATGGCTTTTCTCCTGTGTGGATTCTGATGTGTACAGTCAGATATCCCTTACTAATAAAGATTTTACCACACTCAGTACATGTATATGGCTTCTCTCCTGTATGGATTTTCTGGTGTGTGATCAGTCTTCCCTTTGTACTAAAGCTTTTGCTACACTCACTACATGTAAATGGTTTCTCTCCTATGTGGAGTCTCTGGTGATTGGTCAGGGTTCCCTTCTCAGTAAAGCTTTTACCACACTCACTACATGTAAATGGTTTCTCTCCCGTGTGTTGTCTCTGGTGTCTATTCAGTGCTCCCTTCTCAATAAAGCTTTTACCACACTAACTACATTTAAATGGTTTCTCTCCTGTGTGGAGTCTCTGGTGTGTAGTCAATTTTCCCTTTCTACTAAAGATTTTACCACACTCACTACATTTAAATGGCTTTTCTCCTGTGTGGATTCTGTTGTGTACAGTCAGATATCCCTTGCTACTAAAGATTTTACCACAACCACTACATTTAAATGGCTTCTCTCCTGTGTGGATTCTCTGGTGTATGATCAGCTTTCCATTTACGCTAAAGCTTTTACCACACTCAGTACATGTATATGGCTTCTCTGCTGTTTGGCGTCTCTGGTATGTGGTCAATTGTTCCTTTCTACTAAAGATTTTGCCACACTCACTATATATAAATGGTTTCTCTTCTGTGTGGACTCTCAGATGATTGGTCAGTGTTCTCTTCTCAGTAAAGCTTTTACCACACTCACTACATGTAAATGGTTTCTCTCCCGTGTGTTGTCTCTGGTGTATGGTCAGTGCTCCCTTCTCAAGAAAGCTTTTATCACACTCACTACATGTAAACAGTTTCTCTCCTGTGTGGAGTCTCTGGTGTTTGGTCAGTGCTCCCTTCCCAATAAAGCTTTTACCACACTCACTACATTTAAATGGCTTCTCTCCTGTATGGATTTTCTGGTGTGTGATCAGTCTTTCCTTTCTACTAAAGCTTTTGCCACACTCACTACATATAAATGGTTTCTCTCCTGTGTGGATTCTCTGGTGTATGGTCAGTGCTCTCTTCTCAGTAAAGCTTTTACCACACTCACTACATTTAAATGGCTTCTCTCCTGTATGGATTTTATGGTGTGTGATCAGTCTTCCCTTTCTACTAAAGCTTTTGCCACACTCAGTACATGTAAATGGTTTCTCTCCTGTGTGGATTCTCTGGTGTATGGTCAGTGTTCCTTTCTCAATAAAGATTTTACCACACTCACTACATGTAAATGGTTTCTCTCCTGTGTGGAATCTCTGGTGATTGGTCACTGCTGTTTGGCGTCTCTGGTATGTGGTCAATTGTTCCTTTCTACTAAAGATTTTGCCACACTCACTATATATAAATGGTTTCTCTTCTGTGTGGACTCTCAGATGATTGGTCAGTGTTCTCTTCTCAGTAAAGCTTTTACCACACTCACTACATGTAAATGGTTTCTCACCCGTGTGTTGTCTCTGGTGTATGGTCAGTGCTCCCTTCTCAATAAAGCTTTTATCACACTCACTACACGTAAACAGTTTCTCTCCTGTGTGGAGTCTCTGGTGTTTGGTCAGTGCTCCCTTCCCAATAAAGCTTTTACCACACTCACTACATTTAAATGGCTTCTCTCCTGTATGGATTTTCTGGTGTGTGATCAGTCTTTCCTTTCTACTAAAGCTTTTGCCACACTCACTACATGTAAATGGTTTCTCTCCTGTGTGGATTCTCTGGTGTATGGTCAGTACTCTCTTCTCATTAAAGCTTTTACCACACTCACTACATTTAAATGGCTTCTCTCCTGTATGGATTTTATGGTGTGTGATCAGTCTTCCCTTTCTACTAAAGCTTTTACCACACTCACTACATGTAAATGGTTTCTCTCCTGTGTGGATTCTCTGGTGTATGGTCAGTGTTCCTTTCTCAATAAAGCTTTTACCACACTCACTACATGTAAATGGTTTCTCTCCTGTGTGGACTCTCTGGTGATTGGTCAGTGCTCCCTTCTCAGTAAAGCTTTTACCACACTCACTACATGTAAATGGTTTCTCTCCTGTGTGTTGTCTCTGGTGTCTGTTCAGTGTTCCCTTCTCAATAAAGCTTTTACCACACTCACTACATGTAAATGGTTTCTCTCCTGTGTGGATTCTCTGGTGTATGGTCAGTGCTCTCTTCTCAGTAAAGCTTTTACCACACTCACTACATTTAAATAGCTTCTCTCCTGTATGGATTTTATGGTGTGTGATCAGTCTTCCCTTTCTACTAAAGCTTTTACCACACTCATTACATGGAAATAGCTCAATGGTGTGGATTCTCTTGTGTTTTGTGAATTGTTCTTTCTGACTGAAGCTTTTATTACAGTCAGTACAGGTAAATGGTTTCATTCCACTGTCAGTTTTCGGCTGGTCTCTGAGACTGTCTGTAGTGAAGCTTTTACTAAGCTCAGTAGATGTAAATGGTTTCACTGCTGAATGAAGTCTCTTGCAATTTGTGAGGTTTCCTTCCCAACAAGCTGTATAAGTGTCTGATTCCTCACCCGTTTGAGTTTTTTGATGATCTGTGGCTGCTTCCTCTTGACTAAAGCGTTTCTGACATTCAGCACTTGAAACTGATCTCTGTCCTTGGTGGAATTTTGCATTCTTTGTAAAATTTTCTTCCTTGTTGGCGCTTTTCTCACATCCAGGAGATGAAGATATTCTCTCACCAGTGATGTTTTTCTTGTATTTTGTAATGTCTGTTTTATTGATAAAGCTTTTCCCATGTTCTGTACCTGTACACATTGTAGTTTCTTTATTAGTTTTCTTGGGTTGCATTAGCTGTTTCTTCCAACTGAAACCTTTCTCACATTCAGAACTTGTAAAATGTTTCTCTTTTATGACTGTTTTCTGTTGTCCCTGTAGTTCTCTCTTTTGACTGACATTTTTTCCACTGTCCGTACATGTACACGGTCTCTCTTCAGTATCAGATCTGTGATGTGATTTTAGATCGACATGATTGCGGAGGAATATCTCAAAAAGATCACAGGAACAGCTTTGATCTCTGGTCTGGTTTCTCTCCTCTTCCCCTGTCTGTTTGAGATTACTGGTACTGTTTTCACACAGAGCTGAGCCTCCTGGTGAAGGTTTTTGTTTATTTTGATTGTTTCCCTTTTCTCCCCAGTCAGAACAGGAATAAGTCTGCTCGTTCTCTCTTTCTGATAACATCTTTTCCCCTTCAGGCTTCTCACTGACCTTCTCTGTATTACTATTTTCAGGCTCCTCTTTTTCTAAAGAAAAAAACAGCATTAAAAGACATAAAAAACAAAGCTACAATCCAAACGTATCATAGGCATAAAAGCAGCAATAATGAGTCAGTAAATGGACAAACAATCCACCTAAAGCCACCTAGGTACATATTTTATATATATGCACTCCATTTAAGTGCACGTCGGATAAGCGCATGCTCGGTTTAACTGCATGCTGTACTTTGGTCCCGTTTTTGGCGCCATCAGTTTCTATGGGGACAAACTTCGGTTTAGCGCACCACTGATAAGTGCAAGATTCGCTTATATGGATGGTTCAAGACTGCTTCTCTGCAGGAAAGACTCTGCATAAGCGCGCACAAGGAATATGGAGGCCGATTGGTGCCTGACAACTAACGAGATTTCAAATTTATCGCCCCTTCAACTGCCACAGGCAGAATAAGCAAAAGAATGTTGTTAGAGTGTACACTGGAGCCGTCGTCGTCACTGCAGCGGAACTGTAAGACTTTAACACTGGCTGAACGAATAGAAGTTCTTAAAAAATTAGAAAACAAACAAAGTCAAGCATCTATTGCTAAAGAATATGGTGTCAATCCCAGTCAAATTTCACATGTCTTGAAGCAAAAAGATCAGCTTCTGGAAGACTGGCAAAACAATACAAATCCACACAGGAAACGTAAACGGGTGGGAAAAGCTGAGGAGGTAAAAGATGCTCTTCTTTGGTGGTTTTCTCGAGTCAGGAGCAGACAGTTTCCTGTCAGTGGTCCACTGCTTATGGAGAAAGCTAACCAGCTAGCTGAAAGTCTTGGACTAACTGAATTCAAAGCCACTGTTGGATGGTTGGAAAGATGGCAGGAGAGGAACAACATAAAATTCAAGAAACAGCATGGTGAGAAACAAGACACTGATGACTTTGGTGCTGAAAATTGGGTTGTTTCTCTTTCTACCATCTTGAACGAGTTTGCACCTCATCACATTTTCAATGCTGACGAAAAAGGTCTCTACTGGCGAGCGATTCCTGATGGAACACTTGCATTCAAACATGCCGAAACTACTGGAGGAAAACCGTCGAAGGACCGACTGACAATCCTCCTTTGCTGCAATATGGCTGAGAGTGAGAAGTTGGAACCCCTCGTCATTGGAAAGAGCAAACAGCCCCGTTGCTTCAAGAAAGTTAAGCGACTTCCTGTGTCATACGAGGCTAATGCAAATTCATGGATGACTGGGGAAATTTGGAAACAATGGCTAAAGAAGTTAGACACTAGAATGCGGGCACAAAAGCATCAGATTTTGTTACTTTGTGATAATTATGCTGCACACAGGGATGATGTCAGGCTGTCTAACGTCAAGGTGGTCTTCCTGCCACCAAACACTACCTCTCTGATCCAACCTATGGATCAGGGAATAATAGCCAATTTCAAACAACATTACGTCGTCTGCTGAGCGTTATGGATGACCAGACTGGCAAGGATAAACGTGCTCTTGAACTGGCTCGTAATCTATCACTGTTGGATTCCCTACATATGCAGACAGAAGCCTGGAATCATGTAACACAGGCAACCATTGTGAACTGCTACAAGCGGGCAAGCTTTGTTAAGGATGTGGAGAGGTGCAGCTGTTAAAACGCGTCAGATGGACAGGTTATTGACATCCCAGCCGGTGTTACTGAAGAAGACTTTCATCGCTACGTAGCTGTTGATTACAATCTACAAACAGATGAAGACAGCACTGGTGTCGAGATATGCGCCTACACGCAGGCAACAACGGCTGATGATGAAACAGATGAAATGAGCAGTGAGGCACATGCTGACGAAATTCAACAACCTCCTCCTGTCACTTTTGCAAGAGCGTTGAAGAGTCTCAACACCATGCGGGCCTATCTGGAGGCCACTGGATGTCAGTGCTATGACAGTTTTTACCATCTGGCAGACGTAGTCTACGGAACTCACAGACCCAATAGTGTACAGAGGACTATAACTGATTACTTCAAGTAAGCCTAACGTCAGTTAACGGAGACTATATAACGTCAGTACTGTACATATGTTTATCAGATGTCTAGCTTCTTTGGGTAACAACGGTTAAGTGCACGCTCCGGTTAACTGCATGCATTTCTTTGGTCCCAGACCCTTGCACTTAAGCGGATTGCACTGTATATATATTTTTTTGGGGGGGGGGGTAGGGGAGAGGTTATGTGTTTTGTTCTTAGTTATGTGCATAGGGTATTGTAAGAAGATCCTTATATCCCTTTATTTGTGTTTATCTTTAAGGGGATTGTTTGTCCTTTTTACAATTTATAATTTTACTCCTGAATGTCAAAACATGTTGGGCTGACGAACTTTGGACATAGAGTTTCCACTACTTATAAGGCTGTTTGGATTTCTTAAAGGATTTTAAGAAACAATTACTGCCTCGTCATACTTGAAAGGTATTATAACTACACTAGTAAAAAAGGCCCGTTTCTGACAAATGAAACGGGCGCTAGCAAGGTTTTCCTCGGAGTGTGTATGTTTGAGAGAGAGTGCACCCCAGCTGACCTTGTTAATCATCCAGGGCAACCACTCCAGGTGCCAAACCGGATATCTCTGCCACCTCAAGTTTCCAGCTGGAGGCTTCAATTAGAACGTTGGAGGTGCCTTTTACATATAGAGAAGATAAGTATTGCCATACTGGGACAGACCAAAGGTCCATCAAGCCCCGCATCCTGTTTCCAACAGTGGCCAATCCAGGTCACAAATACCTGGCAAGATCCCAAAAAAGTATAAAACATTTTATGCTGCTTATCCTAGAAATAAGCCGTGAGTTTTCCCCAAGTCCATTTTAACAATGGTCTACGGACTTTTTCTTTCGGAAGCTGTGCAAACCTTTCTTAAACCCCGCTAAACTAACTGTTTTTACTACATTTACACGCCCACAGTACCGAGCGCTACTTACATTTGTAAAATGCCCCCTTAGTAATACACAGACCCCTTTACATTCCCTCGATGCAGAAAATACAACATATCACCAGAGATGCAGATAGAATACATGATCTCACTCAAGTTGATATTTAAAAGCTCCTTTTGGTCTTCCCACATAGGCGTAAGAATAGCCATTGAGTCCTGATTCTGTCTCCAACGGTGGCCAGTCTGGTCACAAGTGCCTGGCAGATCCCAAAAAGTGGATCTATTTCTCATGGTTCATTTTCCACAGACGAGCAATGGCTCTGCCAAGTCTACCTGACTAAAATGTTTTTATGGAATTTCCTCTTTCGAACCCATCTATCGTAGTTCCTTTGACCACATCCTCTGGTGCAATGCACAGTTTAATTATGCGCTGCGGGTAAAACAACCTTTTTACGTTCTCTTAGGCTTCCGTGGTGGGCGTCCTGTTGTGGTTGTTCGGGTCTTGCCGTGTTTGAATAAATGTAATCGACGTTTCATTTATTGTACTGTGACTTTTTATTTTTATGTTTTTATTTTTTACAATTAATATGTAAGTTTTTACTATATAATTTATATTTTCTGTACTAATAGTGTTAATGCTTTATTTGTATGTATAGACCCCAGACGCAGACACTTTGCTGAAACACAGGCCGTGCCAGGTCCTTCAATAAACTTTGCTTCCTTCTGCCTAAGGCTTTGCCTGTCAGGTCCATCCATGGTCCACTTCACTTCTGTTGTGTTGTTTGGTTTCTGTTGCTGACTCCCTCTTGCTCGCTTGCATTGTATATAGAGTGGGTCACCTCGCCATCGCTCATTAGGTCACCCAAGGCATCCTGCACTGAGACTCACCCACTGCCAGTCACTCCTTAATGTGATTGAGAAGGGATTTTAACAGGGGGAATAAGAGGAAATCCTTACCTAGAGACATCAGAGTCTCATAATTCTCCTTCATCACCTCCCTCCAAAGCTCCTTCTGCCCTTCATCTAAATACTCCCACTCCTCCTGGGAGAAAGAGACAGTGATGTCCTCAAACGTCACCCGCATCTGAAACACAAACCAGAAACACAGTCAGGGACACAGGGAGGTGCTCAGAATGCATTAGATTTCAGCTCCTGACATGTTACCTCTCTCGTGCCTTTGTTTTGGGGTTGTAGCTGCAAATATTAAAAAGAATTGCTTTATCTATAATATGTTTTGTGTAGAATTCTTCCAGCATAAACACTCGGCTCTTCTTTGCTCTGGGACTGATTCCACCTAAGCTGTCTCCCAGCTGAGGCTTGAATCCCCCCCCCCCCCAGCATTCTCAGTCTCCAACTAGTATGAACCCCTCCCCTAAGAAGGATAAACCCCCCAGCTTTATTTCTCTTTTCCCTCATTCCAGCATCCTGTAAGATAATCACAGATAATAAATTACCTGTTTCCAGGTTCCCCAAGCAGAACTATCAAGCAAATAATCCTGTACTAGATCTAGGGGTGGGAACCTTGGAACCTAGCCAAATATGTCCGTTAGAAAGAACTGCAGCTGAGAACGCAGGCTGATATATATATATATATATATATATATATATATATATATATATTAGATTTATTATGGTATATCAGGTAAGAAAATAAAGCTAAGGTATACACAATAGAACTCTGCAAAGCTTTGGCTGAATACAAAATTACTGGCTGATAAAAATTACACTCATACGTCACACTACTAAACACTAATTCTTACTGGTTACCAGATAAAATTACACCACTGATCAGTCACACTATGTTACGAGGTTGTACAGTTATTAGCAGCTTCTCCTGATCACAAGTATGACGCCACCAGCCTTCTGCTCAGGTAACTAACTAGCCCCCGACTAACAGGAAATGAATCACCAGGCTGAGACCTCAGGGTCGTCTCTCTCTCGGGAGCTGGCACGGGACACCTCACAGACTCAAGCTGATATGGCAGCGAGTCTTAGTCAGAGCTAGGACTGGAACTCTGCAGCAGACAAAGAGGGCACAGGTCACTCAGGGCAGGTACAGCTGAACCACGATACCTTCCTCCAGATACACAGTTCATCAGTTGGTGGACCTTATTAGGTCTCACTGGTCTTCTTTCCACCTCCACCTTCTTCCAAGGTTTCCGACTAACTCCCTTCTTGTTCCCGCTCTTCCCAGTACCTCTTGGTCCGGTGGCTGCAGGAACCAATCTGGATCTTTCTCGGCTCACTGCCTGGCAAGAACAGTCCGTTGTTTTTGACCTTCAAGTTGTTACATTTTGGTATGCATTTTCTGTTTCTCACCCGCCTTGCTGGGGCCAGCCTCTCAGGGAGATAAGGGGGCCTGGTTTGCCCACAGCATGTCCTTGGTGTTGAGCTTCTGCTGTAATTTTCCACAAGCTGCAAAGTTGTTTCTTGCTGACACAGAGATGTGCCGTCAGAGTTTACAGCCTCCATTTTGCTGTCATAAGATTATATAGGCCAAGGCCCGCCAGGTGAGACACACATGGAAATAATCCTACAATCCCCACCTCCTCTGCCAGGTCTTTCGCCATTCCGCCCAGTGCGCACACATCCCATGACTCTCTGTCAATCTGTCCCCCCCCCCACTCACAGTAAAAATGTGCAGAGCTCTCTCTCATATCTACCCCATTGCATATATACACTAATTCTCCTTCTGAAATCCCTCTTCTCCCCAGCAAACATAGTTCCACAGTTATCTCAAAATACCCCCCACCTCACACAGCCCCCTGCTCACAACCTGCCACAGCTCTCTCAACCTCTCCAGCACTCACAGCATCCTAGCCGTCCCAAACCCACCCTAACGCACACAGACCCCCGCAGCTCTTTTTGAATGCTGCCAATACATCTCTGCTCTCTGTCTCCCTCCCTCGGTACATACATCCACCTACACCCAACTACTCCCCCCACCTATGGAATCCCCCAAATTCAGCCACGGTACTGCACTCACATATTTCACCCATGGCACCCCCCGGCTTGCCCTCCTTCTCCCTATCCACACTTTCAGTGTTTACACCCCTCCTCAGCTTGCCATTTCCATCCCCTCTCTCACTCCCTAAGCAGTACTGCTTGACTTGACCCATTCATTATCTCTTAATTCCCTCCTTCCCCGATGCCCTACACAAGTGCTGCATGCCAGATCCTGCTCGTCAGCTGACTTTGACTGCTAAATTTGAACCATGGTTCAAATTCAGCCATCAGAGCCAGGGTAGCAGAGGAGCAGGACATAACTCAACATGCAAATGTTCTCCTCCTTCCCCTCTCTTTGTGGTGAGTGTCAGAGAAGTAGAGGACAAGAAATTAAATGGAACACGAGGGTGGTGCCACAGGAGAGCAGGTGCGTTACTTGGTGGGGGGAGCGAGAAGGATTCAGTTTGTGAGTTCTGGGGGAATCGACATTGACAATTTCAGCACCGGCTTCACCCCGTGCAGAATTTCCTCAGGAATAAGATGATGCACCTCACACTCACTTCTGTTACTGCCAGAGAAGAAAAGGAAGACGTTTACGTCTTTATTAATTTAAAAAAAACCAGCTCCAAGGTTCTCGGCAGATTACATAATCACATACGTAATTTAAAGGCAAACTTGAAATTCCGAACAAATTTACAAAATATCTTCAAACTCAAAATACTGAAACAAGTACTAACTAGACCATCATTTTTTTTGTTACATTTGTACCCCGCGCTTTCCCACTCATGGCAGGCTCAATGAAGGGTTAAGTGACTTGCCCAGAGTCACAAGGAGCTGCCTGTGCCTGAAGTGGGAATCCAACTCAGTTCGCCAGGACCAAAGTCCACCACCCTAACCACTAGGCCACTCATCATCCCAGCTGTAAGTCGGCATAAATACCCATGTCTTGAGCTCTTTTTTAAATTCTTTAATATTTCTTATTCCCATTGGCAACTTGTTCTGGTAAACCAGCAATGTAACAAATCTTACTTCTATCTCAACAGAACGATATAGGAATTGATTCATTTTCAAAATGAAACACTGTAGAATTATCAGGTGCATCACGTGTTGTAAGTAATAAAATCTGAGTCTTGTTAATAATTTAATTTCGGACTATTTGAAGACACCCAGAAGTTAATAGATTGCATTATTAACCTCAATCTAGCAAACATATCTCCAACACTTTTCTCCAATGGAATCAAACTATCTTGTCTACATATAGTCTGAATTGTACACCAAAACAATTAAACAACCGACTAAGAGGTATTAAAGAACAGAAGAGACACCAGTTATTAAAGACTTGATTCTGACACATCATTGCCCTGTATAACACAAAAACATCTACGTTCCATTTCAATACCGTACCCCATATTCCAATAGATTTCAATCTGGTTTATCAGAATGACATGATCGATGTATCAAATGCTGCTAAAACATCCTAAAATACCAACCAAAACGTTGCCCATTACAGTACGTGTCACATCAAACAATGATGATAACAAAGTCTCTGTATCATGAAAGGAACGAAAACCAAATTGATTAGGATCCAAAATCTTATGTAAATCCACAAAAATGAAGTGTTACTGTCAGAGATTTATGTCCTGAGCAATAAACATTTCTCTCATTTCAATCTTACTATTACCATCCACAATCAGACAATTCTGTACATAACATAAGCTAAACTTACAGCACTGGGCCAGATCAAAGGTCCTTCAAGCCCCGTATCCGGTTTTTTCAGAGTGCCCAATCCAGGTCACAAGTACCTGTGAAGGTCCCAGAACAGTAAAACAGATTTAATGCTGCTTATCCTAGAAATAAGCAGCGGATCTTCCCAAATCCATCTTAATAATGGCTTCTGGACTTTTCTTTTAGGAAATTATCCAAACCTTTTTTCAACCCTGCTAAGCTAACTGCTTTTACCACATTCTCTGGCAACGAATTCCAGACTTTAAATACAAGTTAAGTGAAGAAATGTTTTCTCCAATTTGTTTTAAATTTAGTACTTAGTAGATTAATTGCGTACCCCGTAGTCCTGGTACGTTTGGATAGAGGACATTTCACCTCTACCCATTCCACAAGCAGAATGTGAAAGTCTGGTAAAGCAGGAGGAGAATCAGGAAGCAGAGCCAGAGGGAGGGAAAGGAAGGGAAGAGGGAGAGAGAAAGGAGAATGTAAAGAGATGTCAGGAAGCAGAAAATGACAAGAGAGAGGGAATGGATTGGGCAGTGCCAGGCTCACTTCTTCTTCTGTGTGTGTGGCATTGCCTGGCACTGCATCCCCTGCTGCCCACCTCCTGCCAGTGAGGGGAGGAGAATGAGGAAGAAGAGCCTGAGGGGCTACAGGAGGGAATGGATTGAGCAGTGCCAGGCTCACTTCTGTGTGTGTGGCATTGCCTGGCACTGCATCCCCTGATGCCCACCTCCTGCCAGTCTCCTACCTGCTCAGCACAAACCCCAACAGCCATCCTCCTGCCCTTCATCCCTGGGGGCAGATCTGGGCTTTGTTGGGTCAGTGCTGGGAAATGGGAATCAGGGTCTCCACGTGGAGAGAAGCAGGAAGGAACCCCTGGAGCAATAGGACCACCCTAGGCGGAAGGTGACAAATCACAGTGTCAGAGGGGCGGGATCTTGTCCTCCACTCCCCCTGCCTCAGAGTCTTGTGACCAATCAATGGGAGGGGCGTGGTTTCCCCTCTACTTGCATGCTGTGTTCTCAGTCTAACCTCCTTGTGAGTTACATCATAGAGTCACTTCCTGGGCGGCACATGCAGTGAATGAGTGCAGAGAAAGGCAGCACCAAGGAGGTTTAATAGGTAGGAGACCAAGTGACGTCAAAAGGTTGAAGCCAGTTAGGACAATCTAAGTTTCCCCTTCCCCGCGCAGTCGTCATCCCCGTACACTCAAAGCAAGTAAACCTATGAGCTTCTGCATTCAAATTGTCCTTCTTTATTGCTTGTGGCATTTTTATTAATCTCACTATATTTTCAGACATGCCGGCTTGTGCAATATACGGATCTGTACATCTACTGTCTGGAATTTTGGAAGCTAGAAATGAAATAAACATTAAATTTTGGATGTACTCTGTAGAAGTTGTTAATTTTGCAATGTATGTATGAATGCATATTCTGGTGTAATACATTTGAAACTATTTTAATAACTGTCTATACTTATGGCTATGATTTCTGAACATGTGGCATCATTAAAGGACAGACTTTTAAATGCACAGCTGGGTATATATGGTAATCTCATCTTTGTTAAATGATTCAGACATATCCATGTACTTGCTCCCACGATATAACTGAATTCTGTTATTCTGTCTCCCTGTATTTTCAAATGTAAGCCACATTGAACCTGACTTTGCTTAGGATAATGTGTGATATAAATGCAAAAAAACCTCCTTTATCCTCCATCTTTTAAGACACTGCCTATCCCGCTGGATGGTGATGGCGTAAGGAATGCAAGTTTGGTCCATTGAATACTAACTCAAAATAATCTGTTCCTTAGCTGGGCCCTTGTATTACCATATTGAAAATGTGACCATAACATGCCTCTGTGGTTATGTTCCACTAATAAGTTAAACGATTAACTGGATTTCTTGAAAGGATTATATAACCTTTGGATGCACGACTAGACACACAAACATACACTTATTTATTCAATATCACAAATCCTCATGTACAGCTACAAAACAAACTTTTAGGGTGGCTAGTGTTCACAATGAGCTCCTTTTATTATCGACCCAATAGAAATAAGAGTTTTCAGTTTGGGCACAGTAGAAGTCATCACAAGAACAAAATATAAGAAAACCAATGGACTGCATTAGGGGCCTTGAGCCCATTTAGTTATGTTTAAACAAAAGAGATCTGCATGAAACAAAATATTTTTATTTTGACTTATAAAACCAATTGTCATAAGTACATAAGCACTGCCATGCTGGGAAAAAGACCAAAGGTCCATCAAGCCCAGCACTCTGTCTCCGACAGCGGCCAATCCAGGCCCCAAGAACCTGGCAAAACCCCAAAATTTAATAATGATCGATGGACTTTTCCTTCAGGAATCTGTCCAGACCCCCTTTAAACTCAGCAAGGCCAGCTGCCATCACTACCTTCTCCGGCAATGAGTTCCAGAGTCTAACCACGCGCTGAGTAAAGAAAAGCTTCTCCAATTTGTTTTAAACCTACCACATTCTAATTTCATCGTGTCCCCTAGTTCTATTGTTGTTAGAAAGCGTAAACAAACGCTTCACATCTGTCCGCTCTACCCCACTCAAAATTTTGTAGACCTGAAACATGCCTAAAAACAGAGTGGCCTAGTGGTTAGGGTGGTGGACTCTGATCCTGAGGAACTGAGTTTGATTCCCACTTCAGGCACAGGCAGCTCCTTGTGATTCTGGGCAAGTCATGTCACCCTCCATTGCCCCAGGTACAAATAAGTATCTGTATACAATATGTAAGCCACGTTGAGCCTGCCATGAGTGGGAAAGCGCGGGGTACAAATGTAACTAAAATAAATTAATCCATTTGTGTAAGTAAAATGTAACCTAGTAAATGATGGCAGATAAAGGCCTGTACGGTCCATCCAGTCTGCCCAAGGTAAACTCATTTTACATTGGATGCGATACTTTATACGTATACTCGAGTTTGATTTGTCCTTGCAATTCTCAGGGCACAGACCATAGAAGTCTGCCCAGCACTGTTCTTGTACTACAAGTTCTGACTAACGTCGAAGCCCCTTAAAATTTACACTCTAGCCCATCCCTATCTATTCAGTCATGATCCATGCCATAGGCGTAGTTTGACTGTTTCATTTTGGGGGGGGGGGGGGGGGGGGGGGGGGGGGGGGCAAAGGATGGGGGCGGAGCATATTAGCATATTCATTTGCATATATACATATGCAAATGAATATGCTAATATGGAGGAAGGAATTGAAATTTACAGGCAAAATATCACAGATGCACATTTCAAAAAGCTGACATATTTCAATTAATAAATTCTGAATAAAATAATGTTTTCTACCTTTGTTGTCTGATCATTCCGTTTTTCTATTCGCTTTGGTCCCAGTGTCTTCTGTTTTATGCAGTGTCTTCTTTCCAGTAGGCTTCCCTCTGCTCCCCACCCTCCCAGTCCCATCCATCTCCTGCTCCTTCCCTCTGCTCCCCACCCCTCCCAGTCCCATCCATCTCCTGCTCCTTCCCTCTGCTCCCCTCCTCTCCCAGTCCCATCCATCTCCTGCTCCTTCCCTCTGCTCACCTCCTCTCCCAGTCCCATCCATCTCTTGCTCCTTCCCTCTGCTCCCCACCCCTCCCAGTCCCATCCATCTTCCCTCTGCTCCCCACCCTCCCAGTCCCATCCATCTCCTGCTCCTTCCCTCTGCTCCCCACCCCTCCCAGTCCCATCCATATCCTGCGCCTTCCCTCTGCTCCCCTCCTCTCCCAGTCCCATCCATCTCCTGCGCCTTCCCTCTGCTCCCCACCCCTCCCAGTCCCATCCATCTCCTGCGCCTTCCCTCTGCTCCCCTCCTCTCCCAGTCCCATCCATCTCCTGCGCCTTCCCTCTGCTCCGTACCCCTCCCAGTCCCATCCATCTCTTGCTCCTTCCCTCTGCTCCCACCCCTCCCAGTCCCATCCATCTTCCCTCTGCTCCCAACCCTCCCAGTCCCATCCATCTCCTGCTCCTTCCCTCTGCTCCCCACCCCTCCCAGTCCCATCCATCTCCTGCGCCTTCCCTCTGCTCCCCTCCTCTCCCAGTCCCATCCATCTCCTGCGCCTTCCCTCTGCTCCCCACCCCTCCCAGTCCCATCCATCTCCTGCGCCTTCCCTCTGCTCCCCACCCCTCCAAGTCCCATCCATCTCTTGCTCCTTCCCTCTGCTCCCCACCCCTCCCAGTCCCATCCATCTTCCCTCTGCTCCCCACCCTCCCAGTCCCATCCATCTCCTGCTCCTTCCCTCTGCTCCCCACCCCTCCCAGTCCCATCCATCTCCTGCGCCTTCCCTCTGCTCCCCTCCTCTCCCAGTCCCATCCATCTCCTGCGCCTTCCCTCTGCTTCCCAACCCTCCCAATCCCATCCATCTCTTGCTCCTTCACTCTGCTCCCCACCCCTCCCAGTCCCATCCATCTTCCCTCTGCTCCCCACCCCTCCCAGTCCCATCCATCTTCTGTTCCTTCCCTCTGCTCACAATCCCCCTGACCCATCCATCTGTTGTGCCTGACCTCTCCCAATCCCATCCATCTCCTGGTCCAGCCCTCTGCTCCCCACCCCTCCCAGTCCCATCCATCTTCCCTCTGCTCCCCACCTCTCCCAGTCCCATCCATCTTCCCTCTGCTCCCCACCCCTCCCAGTCCCATCCATCTCTTGCTCCTTCCCTCTGCTCCCCACTCCTCCCAGTCCCATCCATCTCCTGCTCCTTCCCTCTGCTCCCCTCCTCTCCCAGTCCCATCCATCTCCTGCTCCTTCCCTCTGCTCCCCTCCTCTCCCAGTCCCATCCATCTCTTGCTCCTTCCCTCTGCTCCCCACCTCTCCCAGTCCCATCCATCTTCCCTCTGCTCCCCACCCCTCCCAGTCCTATCCATCTTCCCTCTGCTCCCCACCCTCCCAGTCCCATCCATCTGCTCCTTCCCTCTGCTCCATACCCCTCCCAGTCCCATCCATCTCCTGCGCCTTCCCTCTGCTCCCCTCCTCTCCCAGTCCCATCCATCTCCTGCGCCTTCCCTTTGCTCCCCACCGCTCCCAGTCCCATCCATCTCCTGCGCCTTCCCTCTGCTCACCTCCTCTCCCAGTCCCATCCATCTCCTGGTCCTTCCCTCTGCTCCCCACCCCTCCCAGTCCCATCCATCTTCCCTCTGCTCCCCACCCCTCCTCCATCCATCTTCCCTCTGCTGCCCCCCCCCCACGAGGTCCAGGATCGTGACTCCGTTTACCCCCTCTCTTCCTCCCTCCCTCCGGCGCAGGCAGCAGTCTTCTTCAACCTTTCTGTGCTCCTGGCAGCCGTAGCAATGTACACGCTGCTTTCGGTCTGCCCCGGAAGCCTTCTCTTCAAGTTCCTGTTCCCATTTCTATAGTGCAACTGGATGTAGCCAGTGCTGTACATATCATATGCAGGTAGTTTCTTTGTCCTTAAAGGGCTCGGAATCTAAGTTTCTGTACCAGGGACAATGGAGGATCAAAGACTGCTGAACTAACCATTAAGCTGCTCCTCTCATCAAAGCTATACCACACTTACTACATGTAAATAGTTTCAGTTATGGGGCAACTTTGCACATCTATTCTAATGTAGGCATTTCTTTCTGCTTTACCTGAAAAGGCTCAAGGCAGATTACAGATTGTAAACAATGGGACAAATTCCATTGAATAAACAATGAATCCATTTAGTCAACAGACCTACATCAGACTAGAAAATCCTTCAGATATTGAGTAAACAGAATAGTTTTCAAAGCCTTTCTAAATGTAGTACAGCATGTAATATTTCTAATATCTCTAGGTAATTTGTTCCGTAACTCTGCTCTTCTACCAATTATTGTTCTATATCTGATAATTATCTTACGACAAATAAACAAACGTGGAATCTTCAACCTCGTTTCTTGCACTGAACTTAGAGTACTAGAAATGGAGTAGAATGAAACCCCATGAGAAAGGGACTCGGGGTCCAACTCATGTAAAAAATTGTGAACAAATAATAACAGCTTAAAATGAATTCTAGCTTGAACTGGAGACCAGTGCAATTTAAATCAAATAACGTATGGCGTGGTCAGTGAATTTGCCTCCACAAATCAACTTGGCAGCTGCATTTTGCACTGAAGAATCAGGTAATCCAAGCAAGACTATATTACAGTAGTCTACTCGATGCGTTATTGTAGCCTGCAATACCGTTCTTCAATGTGACTGTTCCAGAAAAGGCTTAATTCTATGGAGATGTTTGAGTTTTAAAAAAGATTTCTGAACAATTTCACCCATTACTTCCCTCACCCGTAACTGTCTTGTCTGTCTGTATCATTTAAATTGTAAGCTCTTTTGAGCAGGGACTGTCTCTTTGTGTCAGGTGTTCAGTGCTGCGTGCGTCTGGTAGTGCTATATAAATGCTAATAATAATAATATGTGTTTTCATGCTCAAAGTAGAGTCCAGTGTTACCCCAAAGATTTTGATACTGCTCTGAAGTGAAATCTCAGCATCTGACAATTATATTGTCATGCCTGGTATCACCACATCTTTGCCCCCAACCCACAAAATACTAATTTTACCGGGATAAATCTTTAAATTGTTCACTAGCATCCATCGAGAGATATGATGAAAGATGTCATCAATGCGGCAGTCTGAACTGCATTGGATTTACAGCCTGTCTCACTAACACAGACTGCTCAATAATTACTGTGGAGTCTTTTGGATTTGTAATAAGTAAATGAAAACCTTTATTAGAGGAGCTAAATTCTACAATGATTAGGATATATACAATGGTTGACATATACAACGATTAGCTGTATACACACAATGATTAGCTATATAAACAATCATTACATCACTGGTCTCTTCATCTAAGCAATGCCAAGAGTTCTTAGACCAGGAAAGAAATAATACATACACTATACATACAACATCACTGGTCAGGAAGCTCAGGCCCTTATCTCTTCAGCCGGGAGGTCCGTTACAGCCAAGGCTCAAAGTCTCCTTACAACCAGGAACAAACCCTCTGCACAGCACATCTGCTCACAGATGAACCCTGACTCTGCTGTGACAAGCCCTCCCTTTTTATTAGGCTCTTAGCTCATGTCCAGAGCTAAGGAAAGTTACAGAATGCTTCTAAGGAAAATTACAGAATGCTTCTCTGCTTAGGTCTGTGGGAACGTGGCTACATGCTTTCCCAAGTCCAGGTGGCCAAGCTGGGCCTGGGAAATAAGTGCCATCCTCCCCTTCACATACCAAATTAGTTAGAGCTGTGTCTTATCTTCTGCATTCCAACTTATTTTTGTATTTACAAGAAAAGTTAATTTTGGTCAAAGACGGAGTTGAAAAACAATCTTTAAAATTCACTTCCATTACACAGTCTCTTGAAGAGTATATTATCACAGGAATTACCAACATCAACAGCATAAGAAAAGTAATTTATCTCAGCCGAGGACAATAACTGATGCAACTCACTCAAGTAGACATTAACTAGGATAGGGGACAATGGGGAACCTGAGGGACACCCTGGTCAATATTCTATGAGTAAGAAAGAGATCCATTCCAAGCTACCTGTAGATTATGGTGTTGCAAAACCCTGCAAACCACTTATAGAAAGTATCTGACACTCCCAAATAAGATAATCAAATCAAAAGAGTGTCATGATTTACTAAGTCAAACAGATCTAACTGCCTTTGTCTAAATTACATCTTAGGTCTGTCAATAATGCTAATAGCACTGTTTCTGTGTTAAAGTCAAGGCGGAAACCCAACTGTCTAATAGATGATGCTGGTGTAAATAATCCTGTAATTGTATCCCAAGTAATGCCTCAGGTCTATAATTTAAGTATTGTTTAGAATCTAATGTTGGTCCCTTTAATAAAGGGGTTTACACAATATAAACTAATTGAACATGCATGTTCCTTCCTTTAAAAGTTGATTCACTAAGGCCCCCTTTTATCAAGCCGCGGTAATGCTGACAAAGCTCATTCACTTTGAATGTGTTCTGTCGGCATTGCTGTGAGGCAGCTGTATATTCCTTCCTATACTAGGCCTGTAATGTGGCTCTGCTGGCATCAGCATATTTTTAGTTCCTTCCTGCAGCTGCATGTAAGCTACAGTGCTTTCTCAGTAAATGCAAAGTACATGTTACATAATAAGGTGACTCTTAGGAGGAACTGAGGTTATGCGGCCCATATATGGCAGATACACATGGATATAACCTTGGTGGTGATGAAAGACTGAGGACTCTGCAGACTCCAAGATGTTCCAACAGAAATATGTGTTCAGAGAGGAAGGACACCAGGTGTTTCATACTATTTATTTGTTAGCCGGTTTTCCACGCTGTGATCACGGAATTAGCCAATTGCCACAACGTGTGCATGTGAACACAAGACGAGAGGATGATACAATGTAGGAAATTGCCATTTATGTATACATATAAAAAATAACAGAATATTACAGGAAAATCCATATATGATCCCAAGTTAGTTTAGGAGAAATCACATGATTTAGGAGAAACGAAACTTACAACAGTATATATGTGATGGCTAGGAAGGTTTTTGCTGAGCAGTTTTGTTATTTATTTATTTATAGCATTTATACCCCGCTCGATAGCAGGTTCAGTGCGGCTGGCTACTGGGTGACAACCTGCTCCAGAGAATGGCTTGATAAAAGGGGGGCACGTACAGGCAACTTATCAAGCTGTGTTTGAACATTTCTTTCAATCAAGCGATGGGAAATATTTCTATAGCTTGTCACATTTTCTTGGTTTCTGTCTGCATTTCTTGATACTGGAGGATCTTCGCTCTCTCCATGCAATTCATAAAGTAATCGCTCAGGACTGACACCTCTATAATCAATGTTAATGTTTTTTATTGGTCAGGATGGGGATATTCCAGGTTATCATAACCTCTGTTTTCCTCAATTTTTTTCAGGATCATGATTCCGATGCTTTTCTGGTACATTTATCTTGTAATTTTATATATTTATAAGAATTTAATAGTCCATTGCACAGTGATGCTTCTAGGCAGTTTACATAAAATCATTAAAAAATAAAAATAAAAAATAAGCAAAGGAAACAAAAACTCAAGATTTTACAGAGTTGCCAGTGAATGAGATGTGCCACCTTGCTATGCCTTTCTGTATAAAACATTACTGCCACCAGCACTTCACAGCCAGCTATGAGATGTCAATTGTACCAGTTTTTTCTCTCTACTCGCTGTGAACCATCTAGTCCATAATCCGCCGTCCTGGGCTGCAGCTATCAATCTCTCATCCATAGCTTTCAGTTCTCCTCTCCTTAACTATTCATGTGTCCGGGCTTGATCCCTGTACATTTCCTGGAGTAACACTTATCTTTCCCACTCTATTTGAACATTCCGAAAGAAGGCTTTACCACATTCAGTGCATGTACATGGTTTCACTCCTGAATGGCTTCTGCACTGTGAAGTATACTTTCTAGCTGAAGCCTTTACCACACTTACCCCCGTTTACAAAGTCGAGGTAGCGGCTGTCGGTGTAGTAAAAAAATGGGCTGGATCTATATTGCCAGGCATATTTGTAAATGGAGGAGGGGGGGGGTTAATACATTTAGGGGTTCCTTTACTAAGGTGCACTACTGGATTTCAGTGCGTGCTAAATGCTAAAATGCCCCTAGGAATATAATGGGCATGAGCATTTAACAAGTTCTAAATTAGTGCACTTCTAGCTAAAGTTTTTACCACACTCAGTACATACATATAGTTTCACTCATGGCAATTTCTCCAGATGAGTTAGTTTTCCACATACTATGACAGGAATGAACCTCACTCCTAGGCCAGGGTATGTGGAGTAGGATCTCAAGTTTACTGCTAACATTCACTGTAGAACTTCCATCATACTACAGAGAGCTTCCTTTCGGGGTTCATAAAATGTAACATGTACAGGCAGCCTATGCAGGTGTGGTTGGAAATTCTTTTCGATGAACCCTGTAGCTCTCAACATGATAAAAAATAGGTCTGGATTCTTCTGCCACATTTTCTTGTTCTCGGACTGCATTTGTTCCTGCCTCAGGATCTTCTGTCTCTCCATATGATTCACAGGGTAATTGGATTTTCTGGTGTCTTTCCCAGTGAAGCTTTTACCACACTCAGTACCTGTAAGTTGTTTCAGTCCTGTGTGGGTTTTCTGAAGTGTGTGGTCAGAGTTTGCTTTCTACTAAAGCTTTTGCCATGAATAACATAGAAATCACTTCTCTCCTGTGTGGATTCTCTGGTGTTTGGTCAGTGCTCCCTTCTCATTAAAACTTTTACCACACTCAGTGCATGAAAATGGTTTCACTCCTAAATGGTTGTTTTGGTGTCTTATAAGTTTTGCTTTCTGAATGAAACTTTTACCACACTCACTACACGTAAATGGTTTCTCTCCTGTGTGGCATCGCTGGTGATTGGTCAGCGTTCCCTTCTCAGTAAAGCTTTTACCACACTCACCACATGTAAATGGTTTCTCTCCCGTGTGTTGTCTCTGGTGTCTGTTCAGTATTCTCTTCTCAATAAAGCTATCACCACACTCACTACATTGAAATGGCTTATCTCCTGTGTGGATTCTGTTGTGTACAGTCAGATATCCCTTTCTACTAAAGATTTTACCACACTCACTACATTTAAATGGCTTCTCTCCTGTGTGGATTCTCTGGTGTATGGTCAGATATCCCTTTCTACTAAAGCTTTTACCACACTCAGTACATGTATATGGCTTCTCTCCTGTGTGGAGTCTCTGATGTATGGTCAGTGCTCCCTTCTCAATAAAGCTTTTACCACACTCATTACATGTAAATGGTTTCTCTCCTGTGTGGACTCTCTGGTGTGTGGTCAATGTTTCCTTTCTACTAAAGATTTTGCCACACTCACTACATGTAAATGGTTTCTCTCCTGTGTGGACTGTCTGATGATTGGTCCGTGTTCTCTTCTCAGTAAAGCTTTTACCACACTCAGTACATGTATATGGCTTCTCTCCTGTATGGATTTTCTGGTGTGTGATCAGTCCTCCCTTTGAACTAAAGCTTTTGCTACACTCACTACATGTAAATGGTTTCTCTCCCATGTGGAGTCTCTGGTGATTGGTCAGTTTTCCCTTCTCAGTAAAGCTTTTACCACACTCACTACATGTAAATGGTTTCTCTCCAGTGTGGACTCTCTGGTGATTGGTCAGTTTTCCCTTCTCAGTAAAGCTTTTACCACACTCACTACATGTAAATGGTTTCTCTCCCGTGTGTTGTCTCTGGTGTCTGTTCAGTGCTCCCTTCTCAGTAAAGCTTTTACCACACTCACTACATGTAAATGGTTTCTCTCCAGTGTAGACTCTCTGGTGATTGGTCAGTGCTCCCTTCTCAGTAAAGCTTTTGCCACACTCACTACATGTAAATGGTTTCTCTCCTGTGTGGAGTCTCTGGTGTTTGGTCAGTGCTCCCTTCTCAATAAATCTTTTACCACACTCACTACATGTGAATGGCTTTTCTCCTGTGTGGATTCTGTGGTGTACGGTCAAATATCCCTTTCTACTAAAGATTTTACCACACTCACTACATTTAAATGGCTTCTCTCCTGCATGGATTCTCTGGTGTATGGTCAGTGTTCCCTTTTTACTAAAGCTTTTACCACACTCAGTACATGTAAATGGTTTCTCTCCCGTGTGTTGTCTCTGGTGTTTGGTCAGTGTTCCCTTCTGAGTAAAGCTTTTACCACACTCACATGTGAATGGCTTCTCTCCTGTGTGGATTCTGTGGTTTACGGTCAAATATCCCTTTCTACTAAAGATTTTACCACACTCACTGTATTTAAATGGCTTCTCTCCTGTGTGGATTCTGTTGTGTACAGTCAGATATCCCTTTCTACTAAAGATTTTACCACACACACTACATTTAAATGGCTTCTCTCCTGTGTGGAGTCTCTGGTGTTTGGTCAGTACTCCCTTCTCAATAAAGCTTTTACCACACTCAATACATGTAAATGGTTTATCTCCTGTGTGGATTCTCTGGTGTCTGTTCAGTGTTCCTTTCTCAGTAAAGCTTTTACCACACTCACTACATTTAAATGGCTTCTCTCCTGTATGGATTTTCTGATGTGTGATCAGTCTTCCCTTTTTACTAAAGCTTTTACCACACTCACTACATGGAAATAGCTCAATGGTGTGGATTCTCTTGTGTTTTGTGAAGTGTTCTTTCTGACTGAAGCTTTTATTACAGTCTGTACAGGTAAATTGTTTCATTTCAATGTCAGTTTTCGGGTGGTCTCTGAGACTGTCTGTAGTGAAGCTTTTACCAAGCTCAGTAGATATAAATGGTTTCACTGCTGAATAAAGTTTCTTGCGAATTGTGAGGTTTCCTTCCCAACAAGCTGTATAAGTGTCTGATTCCTCACCCGTTTGAGTTTTTTGATGATCTGTGACTGCTTCCTCTTGACTAAAGCTTTTCTGACGTTCAGCACTTGAAACTGAACTCTGTCCTTGGTGGAATTTTGCATTTTTTGTAAAATGTTCTTCCTTCTTGGAGTTTTTCTCACTTCCAGGACATGAAGATGTTCTCTGATCAGTGATGTTTTTCTTATATTTTAAAATGTCTGCTTTGTTTGTAAAGCTTTTCCCATGTTCTGTACTTGTACACATTCTACTTTCTTTATTAGTTTTCTTGGGTTGCATTAGCTGTTTCTTCCTACTGAAACCTTTCCCACATTCAGAACTTGTAAAATGTTTCCCTTTTAAGTCTGTTTTCTGTTGTCCCTGTAGTTCTCTCTTTTGACTGACATTTTTCCCACTGTCCGTAGATGTAGACGGTCTCTCTTCAGTATCAGATCTGTGATGTGATTTTAGATCGACATGATTGCTGAGGAATATCTCACAAATATCAAAGGAACAGCTTGGATTTCTCGTCTGGTTTCTCTCCTCTTCCCCTGTCTCTATGATATTACTTGTACCTTTTTCACACAGAGCTGAGCCTCCTGGTGAAGGTTTTTGTTTATTTTGATTGTTTCCCTTTTCTCCCCAGTCAGAACAGGAATAAGTCTGCTCATTCTCTCTTTCTGATAACATCTTTTCCCCTTCAGGCTTCTCACTGACCTTCCAGTTATGTGTCTCTGTATTACTATTTTCAGGCTCCTCTTTTTCTAAAGAAAAAAACAGCATTAAAAGACATAAAAAACAAAGCTACAATCCAAACGTATCATAGGAACAAAAGCAGCAATGATGAGTCAGTAAATGGACAAACAATCCACCTAAAGCCACCTAGGTACATATTTTATATATACAGTGCACTCCATTTAAGTGCACGTCGGATAAGCGCATGCTCGGTTTCACTGCTTGCTGTACTTTGATGTCAATCCCAGTCAAATTTCACGTGTCTTGAAGCAAAAAGATCAGCTTCTGGAAGACTGCCAAAACAATACAAATCCACACAGGAAACGTAAACGGGCGGGAAAAGCTGAAGAGGTAAAAGATGCTCTTCTTCGGTGGTTTTCTCGAGTCAGGAGCAGACAGTTTCCTGTCAGTGGTCCACTGCTTATGGAGAAAGCTAACCAGCTAGCTGAAAGTCTTGGACTAACTGAATTCAAAGCCACTGTTGGATGGTTGGAAAGATGGCAGGAGAGGAACAACATAAAATTCAAGAAACAGCTTGGTGAGAAACAAGATGACTTTGGTGCTGAAAATTGGGTTGTTTCAGTTCTTCCTACCATCTTGAACGAGTTTGCACCTCGTGACATTTTCAGTGCTGACGAAAAAGGTCTCTACTGGCAAGCGATTCCTGATGGAACACTTGCATTCAAACATGCCAAAACTACTGGAGGAAAAACGTTGAAGGACCGACTGACGATCCTCCTTTGCTGCAATATGGATGGGAGTGAGAAGTTGGAACCCCTCGTCATTGGAAAGAGCAAACAGCCCCGTTGCTTCAAGAAAGTTAAGCGACTTCCTGTGTCATACGAGGCTAATGCAAATTCATGGATGACTGGGGAAATTTGGAAACAATGGCTAAAGAAGTTAGACACTAGAATGCGGGCACAAAAGCATCAGATTTTGTTGCTTTGTGATAATTGTGTTGCACACAGGGATGATGTCAGGCTGTCTAACGTCAAGGTGGTCTTCCTGCCACCAAACACTACCTCTCTGATCCAACCTATGGATCAGGGAATAATAGCCAATTTCAAACAACATTACGTCGTCTGCTGAGCGTTATGGATGACCAGACTGGCAAGGATAAACGTGCTCTTGAACTGGCTCGTAATCTATCACTGTTGGCAGTGCTGTAGCGAGGGTGCCTGACACCCGGGGCGGGTCGCCACTGCGTACCCCCCCCCCCGGGTGCAGGGCACGGCGCACCCCCCCCTCCGGAGCGCACCCCCCCCCCCCCCGAAACACACTCTCTCTCCCCCCCGAAACGCACCCTTACCTTGCAGCAGGGGGCAGGCGGGAGGACCGATCCGCCCCAGTGCACGTCACTGGGAGCTGCGTCGGCTCTGCTGCTTCTCTGCTTTCTCTGCCCGGGAACAGGAAGTAACCTGTTCCGGGGCAGAAAGAGCAGGGAACCAGCGAGCTGACACCCCCCCCTCCCCAGCGGCGTGCACCCGGGGCGGACCGCCCCACCGCCCCCCCCCCTTCCTACGCCACTGACTGTTGGATTTCCTACATATGCAGACAGAAGCCTGGAATCATGATACATAGGCAACCATTGTGAACTGCTACAAGCGGGCAAGTTTTGTTAAGGATGTGGAGAGGGACGAAACAGGTGCAGCTGTTGCAAACACGTCAGATGAACAGGTTATTGACATCCCAGCCGGTGTTACTGAAGAGGAGTTTCATCGCTACGCACAATCTACAAACAGCTGAAGACAGCACTGGTGTCGAGATATGCGCCTACATGCAGGCAACAACAGCTGATGAAGAAACAGATGAAATGAGCAGCGAGGCACATGCTGACGAAATTCAACAACCTCCTCCTGTCACTTTTGCAAGAGAGCTGAAGAGTCTCAACACCGTGCTGGCCTATCTGGAGGCCACTGGATGTCAGTGCTATGACAGCTTTTACTGTCTGGCAGACGCAGTCTACGGAATTTACAGACCCAATAGCATACAGAGGACTATAACTGATTACTTCAAGTAAGCCTTACGTCAGTTAACGGAGACTGTATAACGTCAGTACTGTACATATGTTTATCAGATGTCTAGCTTCTTTGGGTAACAATGGTTAAGTGCACGCTCCAGTTAACTGCATGCATTTCTTTGGTCCCAGACCCTTGCACTTAAGCGGATTGCACTGTATATATATTTTTTTTGGGGGGGGGGGTGGTGGTGCGGGAGAGGTTATGTGTTTTGTTCTTAGTTATGTGCATAGGGTATTGTAAGAAGATCCTTATATCCCTTTATTTGTGTTTATCTTTAAGGGGATTGTTTGTCCTTTTTACAATTTATAATTTTACTCCTGAATGTCAAAACATGTTGGGCTGACGAACTAATAGAAAAAGTACTTTGGACATAGAGTTTCCACTACTTATAAGGCTGTTTGGATTTCTTAAACGATTTTAAGAAACAATTACTGCCTCCTCATACTTGAAAGGTATTATAACTACACTAGTAAAAAAGGCCCGTTTCTGACAAATGAAACGGGCGCTAGCAAGGTTTTCCTCAGAGTGTGTATGTTTGAGAGAGAGTGCACCCCAGCTGACCTTGTTACTTGTTAATCACCCAGGGCAACCACTCCAGGTGCCAAACCGGATATCTCTGCCACCTCAAGTTTCCGGCTGGAGGCTTCAATTAGAACGTTGGAGGTGCCTTTTACATACAGAGAAGATAAGTATTGCCATACTGGGACAGACCAAAGGTCCATCAAGCCCCGCATCCTGTTTCCAACAGTGGCCAATCCGGGTCACAAATACCTGGCAAGATCCCAAAAAAGTATAAAACATTTTATGCTGCTTATCCTAGTAATAAGCCACGGGTTTTCCCCAAGTCCATTTTAACAATGGTCTACGGACTTTTTCTTTCGGAAGCTGTGCAAACCTTTCTTAAACCCCGCTAAACTAACTGTTTTTACTACATTTACACGCCCACACTACCGAGCGCTACTTACATTTGTAAAATGCCCCCTTAGTAATACACAGACCCCTTTACATTCCCTCGATGCAGAAAATACAACATATCACCAGAGATGCAGATAGAATACATGATCTCACTCAAGTTGATATTTAAAAGCTCCTTTTGGTCTTTCCACATAGGCGTAAGAATAGCCATCGAGTCCTGATTCTGTCTCCAACGGTGGCCAGTCTGGTCACAAGTGCCTGGCAGATCCCAAAAAGTGGATCTATTTCTCATGGTTCATTGTCCACAGACGAGCAATGGCTCTGCCAAGTCTACCTGACTAAAAATGTTTTTATGGATTTTCCTCTTTTGAACCCGTCTATCGTAGTTCCTTTGATCACATCCTCTGGTGCAATGCACAGTTTAATTATGCGCTGCGGGTAAAACAACCTTTTTACGTTCTCTTAGGCTTCCGTGGTGGGCGTCCTGTTGTGGTTGTTCTGGTCTTGCCGTGTTTGAATAAATGTAATCGACGTTTCATTTATTGTACTGTGACTTTTTATTTTTATGTTTTTATTTTTTACAATTAATATGTAAGTTTTTACTATATAATTTATATTTTCTGTACTAATAGTGTTAATGCTTTATTTGTATGTATAGACCCCAGACGCAGACACTTTGCTGAAACACAGGCCGTGCCAGGTCCTTCAATAAACTTTGCTTCCTTCTGCCTAAGGCTTTGCCTGTCAGGTCCATCCATGGTCCATTTGACTTCTGTTGTGTTGTTTGGTTTCTGTTGCTGACTCCCTCTTGCTTGCTTGCATTGTATATAGAGTGGGTCACCTCGCCATCGCTCATTAGGTCACCCAAGGCATCCTGCACTGAGACTCACCCACTGCCAGTCACTCCTTAATGTGATTGAGAAGGGATTTTAACAGGGGGAATAAGAGGAAATCCTTACCTAGAGACATCAGAGTCTCATAATTCTCCTTCATCACCTCCCTCCAAAGCTCCTTCTGCCCTTCATCTAAATACTCCCACTCCTCCTGGGAGAAAGAGACAGTGATGTCCTCAAACGTCACCCGCATCTGAAACACAAACCAGAAACATAGTCAGGGACACAGGGAGGTGCTCAGAATGCATTAGATTTCAGCTCCTGACATGTTACCTCCCTCTTGCCTTTGTTTTGGGTTGTAGCTGCACATATTAAAAAGAATTGCTTTATCTATAATATGTTTTGTGTAGAATTCTTCCGGCATAAACACTCGGCTCTTCTATGCTCTGGGACTGATTCCACCTAAGCTGTCTCCCAGCTGAGGCTTGAATCCCGCCCCCCCCCCCCCCCCCCCAGCATTCTCAGTCTCCAACTAGTATGAACCCCTCCCTAAGAAGGATAAGACCCCCAGCTTTATTTCTCTTTTACCTCATTCCAGCATCCCCACCTACTCTGCCAGGTCTTTCACCATTCCGCCCAGTGCGCACACATCCCATGACTCTCTGTCAATCTGTCGTCCCCCCACCACACACACACACAGTAAAGATACCCAGAGCTCTCTCTCATATCTTCCCCATTGCATCCATACACTAGTTCTCCTTCTGAAATCCCTGTTGCCCCCAGCATACCTCAGAATACCCCCCACCCCACACAGCCCCCTGCTCACAACCCACCACAGCTCTCTCAACCTCTCCAGCATCCTAGCCGTCCCAAACCCACCCTAACGCACACAGACCCCCGCAGCTCTTTCTGAATGCTGCCAATACATCTCTGCTCTCTGTCTCCCTCCCTCGGTACATACATCCACCTACACCCAACTACTCCCCCCACCTATGGAATCCCCCAAATTCAGCCACGGTACTGCACTCACATATTTCACCCATGGCACCCCCCCGGCTTGCCCTCCTTCTCCCTATCCACACTTTCAGTGTTTACACCCCTCCTCAGCTTGCCATTTCCATCCCCTCTCTCACTCCCTAAGCAGTACTGCTTGACTTGACCCATTCATTATCTCTTAATTCCCTCCTTCCCCGATGCCCTACACAAGTGCTGCATGCCAGATCCTGCTCGTCAGCTGACTTTGACTGCTAAATTTGAACCATGGTTCAAATTCAGCCATCAGAGCCAGGGCAGCAGAGGAGCAGGACATAACTCAACATGCAAATGTTCTCCTCCTTCCCCTCTGTTTGTGGTGAGTGTCAGAGAAGTAGAGGACAAGAAATTAAATGGAACACGAGGGTGGTGCCACAGGAGGGCAGGTGCGTTACTTGGTGGGGGGAGCGAGAAGGATTCAGTTTGTGAGTTCTGGGGGAATCAACATTGACAGTTTCAGCACCGGCTTCACCCCGTGCAGAATTTCCTCAGGAATAAGATGGTGCACCTCACACTCACTTCTGTTACTGCCAGAGAAGAAAAGGAAGACGTTTACGTCTTTATTAATTTAAAAAACTAGCTCCAAGGTTCTCGGCAGATTACTTAATCACATACGTAATTTAAAGGCAAACTTGAAATTCCGAACAAATTTACAAAATATCTTCAAACTCAAAATACTGAAATAAGTACTAGACCATCACTCAACCTGCAAATTGGTGGGAAAATGTGGGATACAAATGCTACAAATAAAATTCATCATCCCAGCTGTAAGTCGGCATAAATACCCATGTCCCGAGCTCTTTTTTCAATTCTTTAATATTTCTTATTCGCATTGGCAACTTGTTCTGGTAAACCAGCAATGTAACAAATCTTACTTCTATCTCAACAGAACGATATAGGAATTGATTCATTTTCAAACTGAAACACTGTAGAATTATCAGGTGCATCACGTGTTGTAAGTAATCAAATCTGAGTCTTGTTAACAATTTAATTTCGGACTATTTGCAGACACCCAGACGTTAACAGATTGCATTATTAATCTGAATCTGGCAAATGTATCTCCAACACTTTTCTCCAATGGAATCAAACTATCTTGTCTACATATAGTCTGAATTGTACACCAAAACAATTAAGCAACCGACTAAGAGGTATTAAAGAACAGAAGAGACACCAGTTATTAAAGACTTGATTCTGACACATCATTACCCTGTATAACACAAAAGCCTCTACGTTCCATTTCAATACCGTACCCCATATTCCAATAGATTTCAATCTGGTTTATCAGAATGACATGATCGGTGGTATCAAATGCTGCTAAAACATTCTAAAATACCAACCAAAACGTTGCCCATTACAGTACGTGTCACATCAAACAATGATGATAACAAAGTCTCTGTATCATGAAAGGAACGAAAACCAAATTGATTAGGATCCAAAATCTTATGTAAATCCACAAAAATGAAGTGTTACTGTCAGAGATTTATGTCCTGAGCAATAAACATTTCTCTCATTTCAATCTTACTATCACCATCCACAGTCAGACAATTCTGTACATAACATAAGCTAAACTTACAGCACTGGGACAGATCAAAGGTCCTTCAAGCCCCGTATCCGGTTTTTTCAGAGTGCCCAATCCAGGTCACAAGTACCTGGGAAGATCCCAGAACAGTAAAACAGATTTACATAAGTACATAAGTAATGCCATACTGGGAAAAGACCAAGGGTCCATCGAGCCCAGCATCTTGTCCACGACAGCAGCCAATCCAGGCCAAGGGCACCTGTCGAGCTTCCCAAACGTACAAACATTCTATACATGTTATTCCTGGGATTTTGGATTTTTCCGAGTCCGTTTAGTAGCGGTTTATGGACTTTTTAAACTCTGCTAAGCTAACCGCCTTCACCACATTTTCCGGCAATGAATTCCAGAGTTTAATTACACGTTGGGTGAAGAAACATTTTCTCCGATTTGTTTTAAATTTACTACACTGTAGTTTCATCGCATGCCCCCTAGTCCTAGTATTTTTGGAAAGCGTGAACAGACGCTTCACATCCACCTGTTCCACTCCACTCATTATTTTATATACCTCTATCATGTCTCCCCTCAGCCGTCTCTTCTCCAAGCTGAATAGCCCTAGCCTCCTTAGTCTTTCTTCATAGGGAAGTCGTCCCATCCCCGCTATCATTTTAGTCGCCCTTCGCTGCACCTTTTCCAATTCTACTATATCTTTCTTGAGATGCGGCGACCAGAATTGAACACAATACTCAAGGTGCGGTCGCACCATGGAGCGATACAACAGCATTATAACATCCTCACACCTGTTTTCCATACCTTTCCTAATAATACCCAACATTCTATTCGCTTTCTTAGCCGCAGCAGCACACTGAGCAGAAGGTTTCAGTGTGTTATCGATGACGACACCCAGATCCCTTTCTTGGTCCGTAACTCCTAACGTGGAACCTTGCATGACGTAGCTATAATTCGGGTTCTTTTTTCCCACATGCATCACCTTGCACTTGCTCACATTAAACGTCATCTGCCATTTAGCCGCCCAGTCTCCCAGTCTCGTAAGGTCCTCTTGTAATTTTTCACAATCCTGTCGCGAGTTAACGACTTTCAATAACTTTGTGTCATCAGCAAATTTAATTACCTCGCTAGTTACTCCCATCTCTAAATCGTTTATAAATATATTAAAAAGCAGCGGTCCTAGCACAGACCCCTGAGGAACCCCACTAACTACCCTTCTCCATTGTGAATACTGCCCATTTAACCCCACTCTCTGTTTCCTATCCTTCAACCAGTTTTTAATCCACAATAGGACATTTCCTCCTATCCCATGACCCTCCAATTTCCTCTGTAGCCTTTCATGAGGTACCTTGTCAAACGCCTTTTGAAAATCCAGATACACAATATCAACCGGCTCCCCTTTGTCCACGTTTGTTTACTCCTTCAAAGAATTGAAGTAAATTTAATGCTGCTTATCCTAGAAATAAGCAGCGGATCTTCCCAAATCCATCTTAATAATGGCTTCTGGACTTTTCTTTTAGGAAATTATCCAAACCTTTTTTCAACCCTGCTAAGCTAACTGCTTTTTTTTTTTAATTTTTTTTAATTTATCAATTTTCAAAAATTTACAAGCAATTACTACTTCAATAAGAGAAAAAACAGTCAGAAAGTCTTAAAGTAACATAGTTTGAAAGTAAGATGAATGACTTAAATTAGACCACCACATTAGGAGGACATGAGCCGTTATTAACTTGGAAGATAAGATTCTTACATATTATTTAAAGAAAGCTAATTATACTCCATACTTGCCTTTTCCATAAATTACCCATTCGGAAGTGCTCAGTCTGTATGACACAGACCGACATTACAATATTTTTTTTGGTCTATAAATTGTTTTAAATGCTCAGGGGAAAAAAGAAAACATATTTTACACCCAAATATTTTATATTACATTTGCATGGATAGTTTAAATTAAAGACTGCGCCTAATGCCAAGACATCAGGTCTCACTGCAAGAAAGTCCTTTCTTCTGGCCTGAGTTTGTTTTGTTACGTCTGGGAATACCCAGATTTTCCCTCCATAAAAGGGAGCCTGTAAGTTTCTTAAGGCCATCTTTCTCACTAAATCCAAATCTTGTTGAAATATACAAGATATCAATAAAGTTTTTCTCTCCGTTGTAGATGTAATAGAGGATTCTAGTAAGTCTGTAACATTCAAATCGCCTTGTGGTTGAATGTCACTATTCTTTTTTTGTAGGTAGGTAATACATTTTATTCACAGGAGGTATATTATCAGAAGAAAATTTCAAGTTTTCCACCAAATATTTCTTAAATATCTCCAATGGAGAATACACTGGTGTACAGGGAAAATTTAATAAGCGAAAGTTTAACCTCCTGTTATAATTCTCAAAGTACTCCAATTTGTTGTTTATGGTATTTGTATCTTTTATCAGCTTAGTAGAAATTTCTTTCAATTTTGCATTTTCTGCTGTTAGATGGTTAATCTTATCAGTTAGTTCGTCTTTCATCGATGCAAATGAGACAGTTAAATCCTGAACATTGCTCACCAAACCTTCCATCTTGCACGTTGATGCCTGAACAGTCTGTAGCGTTTCTCAAATCGCCTCAAGGGTAACCGACGCAGTGGAACCCTTACATGGGTTCTGCATTGTTGAATGAAGAGTCCCAGCTGAAAAAGGGACCTCAGCAGGAACCCCAACTGCAGGCCCCGTTCGTGTGTTTCTTTCTTCGCTCTCGCGAGGACTAGAAGCACCCCTGCTGTCGGGTTCTGCTGGCTGCGGCGGAGGGTAATGCGGTGGAGGGGACAATGAAACGTCCTGTCCCAAGAGTTCGGACTCTTCCTGGTCCGGCAACTCAGCAGGACCTCCTGCCGCTGTAAGTGAGGAGCACACGAGGTAGGTCTCCAGAGTGGGCTGGTTCGGTGTCGAAGTTAGTGCCGGTTGGGTCTTGGCTCTAACCAAACCCTTCCTCTTCATATGCGGCATACTATATTCACAGAAGAAATGTTTCCTGAAGAAAAAAAACCTCGAAGAGAAGGGTTCAACCGCTCAAATCTCCGGAGCTACTCGTGGAGCATTGTCAAAGCCGCCATCTTGCTCCGCCCCTAAGCTAACTGCTTTTACCACATTCTCTGGCAACGAATTCCAGACTTTAATTACAAGTTAAGTGAAGAAATGATTTCTCCAATTTGTTTTAAATTTAGTACTTAGTAGATTCATTGCGTACCCCGTAGTCCTGGTAATTTTGGATAGAGGACATTTCACCTCTACCCATTCCACAAGCAGAATGTGAAAGTCTGGTAAAGCAGGAGGAGAATCAGGAAGCAGAGCCAGAGGGAGGGAAAGGAAGGGAAGAGGGAGAGAGAAAGGAGAATGTAAAGAGATGTCAGGAAGCAGAAAATGACAAGAGAGAGGGAATGGATTGGGCAGTGCCAGGCTCACTTCTTCTTCTGTGTGTGTGGCATTGCCTGGCACTGCATCCCCTGCTGCCCACCTCCTGCCAGTGAGGGGAGGAGAATGAGGAAGAAGAGCAGCAGCTGCTGTGTGAGGGGAGGAGAATGAGGAAGAAGAGCCTGAGGAGCTACAGCAGGGAATGGATTGAGCAGTGCCAGGCTCATTTCTTCTTGTGTGTGTGTGGCATTGCCTGGCACTGCATCCCCTGCTGCCCACCTCCTGCCAGTGAGGGGAGGAGAATGAGGAAGAAGAGCAGCAGCTGCTGTGTGAGGGGAGGAGAATGAGGAAGAAGAGCCTGAGGGGCTACAGCAGGGAATGGATTGAGCAGTGCCAGGCGTGTGTGTGTGTGTGTGGCATTGCCTGGCACTGCATCCCCTGCTGCCCACCTCCTGCCAGTGAGGGGAGGAGAATGAGGAAGAAGAGCCTGAGGGGCTACAGCAGGGAATGGATTGAGCAGTGCCAGGCTCATTTCTTCTTGTGTGTGTGTGGCATTGCCTGGCACTGCATCCCCTGCTGCCCACCTCCTGCCAGTCTCCTACCTGCTCAGCCCAAACCCCAAGAGCCATCCTCCTGCCCTTCATCCCTGGGGCAGATCTGGGCTTTGTTGGGTCAGTGCTGGGAAAAGGGAATCAGGGTCTCCTGGTGGAGAGAAGCAGGAAGGAATCCCTGGACCTTAGGACCACCCTAGGTGGAACGTGACAAATCACAGTGTCAGAGGGGCGGGATCTTGTCCTCCTCTCCCCCTGCCTCAGAGTCTTGTGACCAATCAATGAGAGGGGCGTGGTTTCCCCTCTACTTGCGTGCTGTGTTCTCAGTCTAATCTCCTTGTGAGTTACATCCTAGAGTCACTTCCTGGGCGGCACATGCAGTAAATGAGTGCAGAGAAAGGCAGCACCAAGGAGGTTTAATAGGTAGGAGACCAAGTGACGTCAAAAGGTTGAAGGCACTTAGGATAATCTAAGTTTCCCCTTCCCCGCGTAGTCGTCATTCCCGTACACTCAAAGCAAGTAAACCTATGCATCCAAATTGTCCTTCTTTATTGCTTTTTGCATTTTTATTAATCTCACTATATTTTCAGACATGCCGGCTTGTGCAATATACGGATCTGTACATCTACTGTCTGGAATTTTGGAAGCTAGAAATGAAATAAACATTAAATTTTGGATGTACTCTGTAGAAGTTGTTTACTTTTGCAATGTGATGGATGCACATGTGATAATCTTTGAATAACTAATGGCTATGGATTTCTGAACATGTGGTATCATTAAAGGACAAACTTTTAAATGCCCAGTTGGGTATATATGGTATGGGATTTACGTTCCAAGACGTATGAAGAGAGGCTTGCTGACCTGAACTTGTACACCCTGGAGGAAAGGAGGAACAGGGGTGATATGATACAGACGTTCAAATATTTGAAAGGTATTAATCCGCAAACGAACCTTTTCCGGAGATGGGAAGGCGGTAGAACGAGAGGACATGAAATGAGATTGAAGGGGGGCAGACTCAGGAAAGATGTCAGGAAGTATTTCTTCACGGAGAGGGTGGTGGACGCTTGGAATGCCCTCCCGCGGGAGGTGGTGGAGATGAAAACGGTAACGGAGTTCAAACATGCGTGGGATATGCATAGAGGAATCCTGTGCAGAAGGAATGGATCCTCAGAAGCTTAGCTGAAATTGGGTGGCGGAGCAGGTGGGGGGAAGAGGGGTTGGTGGTTGGGAGGCGAGGATAGGGGAGGGCAGACTTATACGGTCTGTACCAGAGACAGTGATGGGAGGCGGGACTGGTGGTTGGGAGGTGGGAAATACTGCTGGGCAGACTTATATGGTCTGTGCCCTGAAAAGGACAGGTACAAATTCAAGGTAAGGTATACACATATGAGTTTGTCTTGGGCAGACTGGATGGACCATGCAGGTCTTTTTCTACCGTCATCTACTATGTTACTATGTATTATTCTTTGTTATGTAAGCCACATTGAACTCAAACTTATTTGGGATAATGTGGGATATAAATGGCATAAATAAATAAATAAACCTCAACTTTGTTAAACGTTTCAGACATATCCATCTATTTGTTCCCATGATATAAGTAAATTCTATTATTCTGTCTCACTGTATTTCCAAATCTAAGCCACATTGAACCTGACTTTTCTTGGGCTAATGTGTGATATAAATGGTTTTGTTTTTTTAAAATCCTGTATCCCAGTGGCGTAGCCACAGGTGGGCTTGGCCCACCCATTTATGGCTCAGGCCCACCCAACAGTAGCATATGTTTAGTGGTAACTGGTGGGAATCCCAAGCTCCGCCAGCTGAAGATTTTTCCCTGATGGTAACGATGGTAACGAAAATGCTACTCTCCATGACACCGGCACCTGCTCAGTTTTCAGTGCATGTCTGCTGTCAAGGTGGAAAGAAGCATTTTCCCACCAGCTTAGAGAATTTTATTTTTTGGGGGGTGGGGGGGAGAACACTTGGTGCCCACCCAATTCTTGCCTAGGCCCACCCAAAATCTGTTGTCTGGCTACGCCCCTGCTGTATCCTCCACCTTTTAAGACACTGCCTACCTGCTGGATAGTGATGGCACAAGGAAAGCAAGTTTGGTCCCGTGAAGACTAACTCAAAATAACCTGTTCCTTAGCTGGGCCCTAGTATTACCATATTGAAAATGTGACCATACCATGCCTCTGTGGCTATGTTTCACTAATGTTAAATGATTTACTGGATTTCTTGAAAGGATTACATAAACTTAGGATGCATGACTTGGGACACAAACATACAATGTTTATTCAATGTCACGATTCTTCATGTACAGCCACAAAACAACCTTTTAGGGTGGACAGTGTTTACAATGAGCTCCTTTTATTATCGCCAGACAGAGATAAGAGTTTTCAGTTTTGGCACAATATGTCATCACAAGAACACGATGGACTGCATTACATAGTAACATAGTAGATGATGGCAGAAAAAGACCTGCACGGTCCATCCAGTCCGCCCAACAAGACAAACTCATATGTGCTACTTTTGTGTATACCCCACCCTGATCCATACTCGTCCTCCCCAGGGCACAGACCGTACAAGTGCGCCCAGCACTATCCCCGCCTCCCAACCACCAGCCCCGCCTTCCACCACTGGCTCTGGCACAGACCGTATAAGTGTGCCCAGCACTATCCCTGCCTCCCAACCACCAGCCCCACCTCCCCCACTGGCTCTGCCACCCGATCTCGACTAAGCTCCTGAGGATCCATTCCTTCTGCACAGGTTTCCTTTATGTTTATCCCACGCCATAGGCACCCGGTATTAGAGGCTTGGGGAGGCTAAGCCTCCGCAGCCGAAGGATCGATGTCGATGACATCAGTAGTTTTGCGCGATGACGGCGACGCCCACACAACCCAGTTCCGCCCCCCCCCCCCCCCCAGAGCTTGCCGCTCAGCCCAGCCACAGCCAGGATCTGTTTTGGACCGACGACGCAACCACACGCCCATCCCATCATCAGCCCAGTTGTCGAGATCCGGCACGCCACGGTCCTGTACCTCTGCAGTGCTTCTTCTCCTCGCCCTGCCCCTCACCCTCAGGCAGCCAATCAGGAGTCAGCTTTCCCTACTACGAGCGCTCGCTCCCGTCCCTCCGCATAGGCGTGAACGTGCGGGATGGGCCTCACGTAGGGAAGAACAAGAAGAGAGACAGAGTGTCTGGTCTGGGACCCTTCAGTAAGTTGTTGAACAAAAGAAATGCTCTAGTTAAATTGCTTTTTGTAAAATAACAGAACCAATTCAAATGTCATAGAAATCCATTTCTTAAAAATTCAATTATTTTTATTTTTTTAGACAAGGTTCCAGGAAGTGAAATACCAGAATATAAGCTGCAATGCAGAGGCCACGAAAGAACAATCATCTTAGATTAAATAAAATTTATCACATTTCCAATTAATGGTATTTTTAGCCAAGCCTCAGTTCCACTGCCTTTCAAACTGTGGTCAGGGTGTTCACTAACAATTCACAGACATAATTCCTAGTATCTAACAGGAGGCGCACCCACAGAAACCAAAGGAAATCGAACAAAGATGTTTGGAATAAATGGTTCTAGCCATAGTTCAGAGTTAACTGGCCATGGGACGTCCATGGAAGGCGGATTAAAAAAACAAAAAAGAGAGAGACAGCAAGTGTGTATGTGTGTGTGTAGGGGGGGGGGGGGGGTAGGTAACAAATTATTTTAAAATTCCTGCTCCTTCATTTTTCCCCAGTAAAACGAGGATGTTGTAGACTGCTGAAAAGTTGCTTTTGGTCTAGCAAGAAACTACAAAACTTAAGTTACCTGTAAATTGCATGGTGGGGAAATAGCCCCGGATCTGGATAACACAAGGAAGCTGTTTCTCTAATCCCAGCCTGCAGTCCAAATGAAATGATCTATGTAATTGAATTTTAGATATATTCTGATCACCCTTCCTTCCTGCAACTAAGCTTACTAAAATCTTTATTATTGAGTTTGCATGAGTTACAGTCATAGGAGCTTGAGCACCCCCAATATTGAGAATATTCCTTGTATGTGTCCAAAGAAGGATTATTTCCACTGGGCTTAGCACCCCCAAAAATGTTGAAAAGTTGGCTCCGATGGTTACAGTTCTTATTCTGAGGGCATGCCGCACATACGTTGGATTTCAGGAGGAGAGGTGCTGACTCTGAGGCAGGCTTAGTTTTATATTATTAGTCAAAATAAAAAAGAAATATTTTCTTTCATGCAGATCTCTTTTGTTTAGCAGTCCATTGGTTTTCTTATATTTTTTTTGTGATGACATACTGTGCCAAAATTGAAATTTGAAAATTCTTCTCTATCTGGTCATTAATAAAAGGAGCTCTTTGTGAATACTATCCACCCTAAAAGGATGTTTTGTGGCTGTACATGAGAATTGTGATATGATCCCTTGTTTCATATTGTTGACGGTCTGCATTTTCCGTATGGGTGGTATATTGGTGTATTAGGTTCTGCCCAGTGTAATATTTATGGTACAGTAAGGTTCTGAGTGTGTTTTTGCACAAAGTTGTGCACAGTGTTTTGCAGTTGAGCGATTGTGGTTAGTATATGCTTTGAGCAACCACTTTATTATTTGACATATGATACATATCTAATATCTAAATTTAATAAATGGTATTAATTGTGACTATTTTATTTTTACTTATTTTTTTTCTGTGTTAGACAATTATGGACGTAAGCTCCACCCCTGGCCCCACCCCTAACCCCGCCCCCTTTAGCCTCCCCAAACATTTGGGCCACCGACCACCTATGTCCCACGCATGTTCGAATTCCGTTAGGGGCCTTTAGCCCATTTCTGTTTAACCAAAAGAGATCTACATGAAACAAAATATTTATTTTTGTTTTGACTTATAAACCACTTGTCCTTGAAACATGATCAAACAACAGAATAATCCAGTTGTGTATCTAAAAGGTAAAGTTCTACAAAACAGATGAAGATGTGATTCCATGTGCCCTGGACCCAGGGGTGTTCTGGTAAATTTTTAACAACAGGCTCTTTCTCTGGATGTAGCCAGCTCTGCAGTTGGAAGGGCCAGGGGTGGCCGGGGGGGGTGGGGTGGGGGAGCAACACTTGCCTCTCTCTCCTCACTTCGTGCGAGCATGCTAGGCATACCTTTGCTGGCAGCCAATAAATGGACTACCACCACTCCCAATGTCTTGCTCTGAGCAGCTTGCTGGAACTTCTCTCACATGCTCGAGAAGTCCCAGCCTGCTGCTCAGAGCTGGAAACAAGGAGCGGGGAGCAGCAGTAGTCTATTTACTTGGCTGGCAGGGCTCAGCATCCCCACCAGCAAAGTAAAAGAGAATTCAGCAGGGGGCCCAAGCCCACATTTTGGGAGCCAGTTGTTAAAGTAGCCATGGAGGGCCCTACTTTAACAACCAGCTCCCAAAATTCTTAAAAACTTAACAACCAGCTCTTGCGAGCCTGTGAGAGCCTGCTCCAGCACACCACTGCCCGGGCCCAATGAAAGGAGAGTTTAATTCAACTTCCATTTAATTTCAATATATTCCATCATCTTTATAACACCAGACTTCCCAAAGCAGATTACAACAACATTTAAGATGAACCCATCAGGAAACAGGATATCCTCACTGAAATTTGGCCATCTGTATTGTATACCTTGTACATATTTAGTTAGTTAGTGTAAACCCCCTAGTCGTGGAGCTGGTAAATTACAATAATTAAAGAAATAAATATATAGAAATGTCACAGATTCAAATAGGGTTCCCAAATAAACTCCATGCAGCCAAGGGATTTGACAAGAAAAAAAATATTAAATAAAACTAGTGCAACGTGTTAAATACACTTTGTGATAAGTTACAAAGGAAATAAAGGCAGTAACATGTTCAATACTACAATTACAGTTACCAAGACCCCAACCCCACTTCTGCAATCACACAAAACATCCCAAACATGTACACAGCTCTAATTAGTGTACTCAGATCTGATATATGCTAATAATAATAATAAGTGCTTTCATGCTCAAAGTAGAGTCCAGTGTTACCCCCCAAGATTTTGATACTACTCTGAAGTGAAATTTCAGCATCTGACAATTATATTGTCATACCTGGTATCACCACATCTTTGCCCCCAACCCACAAAATATTAATTTTACCGGGATAAATCTTGAAATTGTTCACTAGCATCTATCGAGAGATATGATGAAAGATGTCATCGATGCGGCAGTCTGAACTGCTATGGATTTACAGCCTGTCTCACCAACACAGACTGCTTAATAATTACCGTGGATTCTTTTGGATTCGTAATAAGTAAATGAAAACTTTTATTAGAGGAGCTAAATTCTACAATGATTAGGATATATACAATGGTTAAGACACACACAATGATTAGCTGTATAAACAATCATTACATCACTGGTCTCTTCATCTAAGCAATGCCAAGAGTTCTTAGACCAGGAAAGAAATAATACATACACTATACATACAACATCACTGGTCAGGAAGCTCAGGCCCTTATCTCATCAGCCGGGAGGTCCGTTACAGCCAAGGCTCAAAGTCTCCTTACAACCAGGAACAAACCCTCTGCACAGCACGTCTGCTCACAGATGAACCCCGACTCTGCTGTGACAAGCCCTCCCTTTTTATTAGGCTCTTAGCTCATGTCCAGAGCTAAGGAAAGTTACAGAATATTTCTAAGGAAAATTCTAAGCAAAGAATGTTTCTCTGCTTAGGTCTGTGGGAACGTGGTCACATCCTTTCCCAAGTCCAGGTGGCCAAGCTGGACCTGGGAAATAAGTGCCATCCTCCCTTTCACATACCAAATTAGTTAGAGCTGTGTCTTATCTTCTGCATTCCAACTTATTTTTGTATTTACAAGAAAAGTTACTTTCTGTCAAAGACAGAGTTGAAAAAACAATCTTTAAAATTCACTTCCATTACACAGTCTCTTGAAAAGTATATTATCACAGGAAATACCAACATCAACAGCATAAGAAAAGTAATTTATCTCAGACGAGGACAATAACTGATGCAACTCACTCAAGAAGACATTAACTAGGATAGGGGACAATGGGGAACCTGAGGAACACCCTGGTCAATATTCCATGAGTAAGAAAGAGATCCATTCCAAGCTACCTGTAGATTATGGTGTTGCAAAAACCCTGCAAGCCACTTATAGAAAGTATCTGACACTCCCAAATAAGATAATCAAATCAAAAGAGTGTCATGATTTACTAAGTCAAAAGCCACTGACAGATCTAACTGCCTTTGTCTAAATTACATCTTAGGTCTGTCAATAATGCTAATATAACTGTTTCTGTGTTAAAGTCAAGGCGGAGACTCAACTGTCTAATAGATGATGCTGGTGTAAATAATCCTGTAATTGTATCCCAAGTACTGCCTCAGGTCTATAATTTAAGCACTGTTTAGAATCTAATGTTGGTCCCTTCAATAAAGGGGTTAACACAATATAACCTAATTGAACATGCATGTTCCTTCCTTTAAAAGTTGATTCACTAAGGCCCCATTTTATCAAGCCGTGGTAATGCCGACAAAGCTCATTCACTATGAGGCAGCTGTATATTCCTTACTATACTAGGCCTGTAATGTGGCTCTGCTGTCGTCAGCATATTTTTAGTTCCTTCCTGCAGCTGCATGTAAGCTACAGTGCTTTCTCAGTAAATGTAAAGTACATGTTACATATCAAGGTGACTCTTAGGAGGAACTGAGGTTATGCGGCCCATATATGGCAGATACACATGGATATAACCTTGGTGGTGATGAAAGACTGAGGACTCTGCAGACTCCAAGATGTTCCAACAGATATATGTGTTCAGAGAAGAAGGACACCAGGTGTTTCATACTATTTATTTGTTAGCTGGTTTTCCACGCTGTGATCACGTAATTAGCCAATTGCCACAAAGTATGCATTTGAACACAAGACGAGAGGATGATACAATGTAGGAAATTGCCATTTATGTATACATATAAAAAATAACAGAATATTACAGGAAAATCCATATATGATCCCAAGTTAGTTTAGGAGAAATCACATGATTTAGGAGAAACGAAACTTACAACAGTATATATGTGATGGCTAGGAAGGTTTTTGCTGAGCAGTTTTGTTATTTATTTATTTATAGCATTTATACCCCGCTCGATAGCAGGTTCAGTGCGGCTTACAAGTTCAGTCTGTGCGTCTGGCTACTGGGTGACAACCTGCTCCAGAGAGAACAATTATTTTGTATTGGCTTAGTGAGATACCAATAAAGATTTTTACTGGTTGCGCCTATATCTAAGTCTGATTGTCTCTCTTATTCCAGCCTCTAGGGCTAAAGTGTTTTCCCCTCCCCAGGGGCAAGGGACAGGTTTACACACAGCCTCTGGAATGGCTTGATAAAAGGGGACATGTACGGGCAACTTATCAAGCTGTGTTTGAACATTTCTTTCAATCAAGCGATGGGAAATATTTCTATATCTTATTGCCACATTTTCTTGGTTTCTCTCTGCATTTCTTGATACTGGAGGATCTTCTCTCTCTCCATTCAATTCATAAAGTAATCGCTCAGGACTGACACCTCCATAATCAATGTTTTTTATTGGTCAGGATGGGGATATTCCAGGTTATCATAACCTCTTTGTTTTCCTCAAATTTTTTCAGGATCATGATTCCGATGCTTTTCTGGTACATTTATCTTGTAATTTTATATATTTATAAGAATTGAATAGTCCATTGCAAAGTGATGCTTCTAGGCAGTTTACATAAAGTCATTAAAAAATAAAAATAAAAAATAAGCAAAGGAAACAAAAACTCAAGATTTTACAGAGTTGTCAGTGAATGAGATGTGCCACCTTGCTATGCCTTTCTGTATAAAACGTTTCTGCCACCAGCACTTCACAGCCAGCTATGAGATGTCAATTGTACCAGTGTTTTCTCTCTACTCGCTGTGAACCATCTAGTCCATAATCCACCGTCCTGGGCTGCAGCTATCAATCTCTCATCCATAGTTTTCAGTTCTCCTCTCCTTAACTACTCATGTGTCCGGGCTTGATCCCTGTACATTTCCTGGAGTAACACTTATCTTTCCCACTCTATTTGAGCATTCCGAAAGAAGGCTTTACCACATTCAGTGCATGTACATGGTTTCACTCATGAATGACTTCTGCACTGTGAAGTATACTTTCTAGCTGAAGCCTTTACCACATTTACCCCCATTTAGAAAGCCGAGCTAGCGGCTGTCGGTGTAGTAATACCGACACAGCCCATTCACTTTGAATGGACTGGATCTATATTGCCAGGCAGATTTGTAAATGGGGGGGGGGGGGTTAATACATTTAGGGGTTCCTTTACTAAGGTGCACTACTGGATTTAAGCGCGTGCTAAATGCTAAAATGCCCCTAGGAATATAGTGGGCATGAGCAGTTAACACGCTCTAAATTAGTGCACTTCTAGCTAAAGTTTTTACCACACTCAGTACATACATATAGTTTCACTCATGGCAATTTCTCCAGATGAGTTACTTTTCCACATACTATGACAGGAATGAACCTCACTCCTAGGCCAGGGTATGTGGAGTAGGATCTCAAGTTTACTGCTAACATTCGCTGTAGAACTTCCATCATACTATAGAGAGCTTCCTTTTGGGGTTCATAAAATATAACATGTACAGGCAGCCTATGCAGGTGTGGTTGGAAATTCTTTTCGATGAAGCCTGTAGCTCTCAACATGATGGAAAATAGGCCTGGATTCTTCTGCCACATGTTCTTGTTCTTGGACTGCATTTGTTCCTGCCTCAGGATCTTCTGTCTCTCCATACGATTCACAGGGTAATTGGATTTTCTGGTGTTTTATATGTTTTCCTTTCCCAGTGAAGCTTTTACCACACTCAGTACCTGTAAGTTGTTTCAGTCCTGTGTGGGTTTTCTGAAGTGTGTGGTCAGTGTTTGCTTCCTACTAAAGATTCTGCATGAATAACATAGAAATCACTTCTCTTCTGTGTGGATTCTCTGGTGTCTGTTCAGTGTTCCCTTCACAGTAAAGCATTTACCACACTCTCTACATATAAATGGTTTCTCTCCTGTGTGGATTCTCTGGTGTTTGGTCAGTGTTCCCTTCACAGTAAAGCCTTTACCACGCTCTCTACATGTAAATGGTTTCTCTCCTGTGTGTTGTCTCTGGTGTCTGTTCAGCGCTCCCTGCTCGAAAAAGCTTTTACCACACTCACTACATGTAAATAGTTTCTCTCCTGTGTGGAACATCTGGTGTCTGGTCAGTGCTCCCTTACTAGTAAAGCTTTTACCACACTGACTACATGCAAATGGTTTCTCTCCTGTGTGGACTCTCTGGTGCATGGTCAGTGCTCCCTTGTCAATAAAGTTTTTACCACATTCACTACATGTAAATGGCTTCCCTCCTGTGTGGAGTCTCTGGTGTTTGGTCAGTACTCCCTTCTCAATAAACCTTTTACCACACTCAGTACATGTAAATGGTTTCTCTCCTGTGTGGACTTTCTGGTGTTTGTTCAGTGTTCCTTTCCCAATAAAGCTTTTACCACACTCACTACATTTAAATGGCTTCTCTCCTGTGTGGATTCTCTGGTGTGTGATCAGTCTTCCCTTTTTACTAAAGCTTTTACCACACTCACTACATGTAAATGGTTTCTCTCCTGTGTGGACTTTCTGGTGTTTGGTCAGTGTTCCCTTCTCAATAAAGCTTTTACCACACTCACTACATTTAAATGGTTTCTCTCCTGTGTGGACTTTCTGGTGTTTGGTCAGTGTTCCCTTCTCAATAAAGCTTTTACCACACTCACTACATTTAAATGGCTTCTCTCCTGTATGGATTTTCTGGTGTCTGTTCAGTGTTCCCTTCTCAATAAAGCTTTTACCACACTCACTACATGTAAATAGTTTTTCTCCTGTGTGGATTCTGTTGTGTATAGTCAAATATCCCTTTGTACTAAAGGTTTTACCACACTCACTACATGTGAATGGCTTCTCTCCTGTGTGGATTCTGTTGTGTATAGTCAAATATCCCTTTCTACTAAAGATTTTACCACACTCACTACATGTGAATGGCTTCTCTCCTGTATGGATTTTCTGGTGTGTGATCAGTCTTCCCTTTCTACTAAAGATTTTACCACACTTACTACATGTAAATGGTTTCTCTCCTGTGTGTTGTCTCTGGTGTCTGTTCAGTACTCCCTTCTCAATAAAGCTTTTACCACACTCACTACATGGAAATAGCTCAATGCTGTGGATTCTCTTGTGTGTTGTGAGGTGTTCTTTCTGACTGAAGCATTTATTACAGTCAGTACAGGTAAATGGTTTCATTCCAGTGTCAGTTTTCGGGTGGTCTCTGAGACTGTCTGTAGTGAAGCTTTTACCACACATAGTAGAGGTAAATGGTTTCACTGCTGAATGAAGTCTCTTGTGCATTGTGAGGTTTCCTTCCCAACAAGCACTTTTACTGCTGTCAGCACAACTATATAATCTCTCATTTCTGATTTCCTGGTATTTTGAGAGTGTTGCCTTCCTGCAAAATATTTTTCCAGATTTAGTAGAAGTGTCCGATTCCTCACCCGTTTGAGTTTTTTGATGATCTGTGGCTGCTTCCTCTTGACTAAAGCTTTTCTGACATTCAGCACTTGAAACTGATCTCTGTCCTTGGTGGAATTTTGCATTTTTTATAAAATGTTCTTCCTTCTTGCAGTTTTTCTCACTTCGAGGACATGAAGATGTTCTCTCATCAGTGATGTTTTTCTTATATTTTAAAATGTCTGCTTTGTTTGTAAAGCTTTTCCCATGCTCTGTACTTGTACACATTCTAGTTTCTTTATTAGTTTTCTTGGGTTGCATTAGCTGTTTCTTCCTACTGAAACCTTTCCCACATTCAGAACCTGTAAAATGTTTCTCTTTTATGACTGTTTTCTGTTGTCCCTTTAGTTCTCTCTTTTGACTGACATTTTTCCCACTGTCCGTACATGTAGACGGTCTCTCTTCAGTATCAGATCTGTGATGTGATTTTAGATCGACAAGATTGCGGAGGAATATCTCACAAAGATCACAGGAACAGCTTTGATCTCTTGTCTGGTTTCTTTCCTCTTCCCCTGTCTGATTGAGATTACTGGTACTGTTTTCACACAGAGCTGAGCCTCCTGGTGAAGGTTTTTGTTTATTTTGATTGTTTCCCTTTTCTCCCCAGTCAGAACAGGAATAAGTCTGCTCGTTCTCTCTTTCTGATAACATCTTTTCCCCTTCAGGCTTCTCACTGACCTTCTCTGTATTACTATTTTCAGGCTCCTCTTTTTCTAAAGAAAAAAACAGCATTAAAAGACATAAAAAACAAAGCTACAATCCAAACGTATCATAGGCATAAAAGCAGCAATGATGAGTCAGTAAATGGACAAACAATCCATCTAAAGCTACCTAGGTACATATTTTATATATACAGTGCACACTATTTAAGAGCACGTCGGATAAGCGCATGCTCTGTTTAACTGCATGCCGTACTTCGGTCCCGCTTTTGGCGCCATCAATTTCTATGGGGACAAACTTCGGTTTAGCGCACCACTGATAAGTGCAAGATTTGCTTATATGCATGGTTCAAGACTGCTGCTCTGCAGGAAAGACTCCACATAAGCGCGCGCACAGAATATGGAAGCCAATTGGCGCCTGACAACCAACGAGATTTCAAATTTACCACCCCTTTAACTGCCATAGGCAGAATAAGCAAAAGAATGTTGTTAGAGTGTAAACAGGAGCTGTCAACGTCACCGTGGCGGAACTGTAAGACTTTAACACTGGCTGAACGAATAGAAGTTCTTAAAAATTTAAAAAAACAAAGTCAAGCATCTATTGCTAAAGAATATGGTGTCAATCCCAGTCAAATTTCACGTGTCTTGAAGCAGAAAGATCAGCTTCTGGAAGACTGGCAAAACAATACAAATCCACACAGGAAACGGAAACGGGCGGGAAAAGCTGAGAAAGTAGAAGATGCTCTTCTTCAGTGGTTTTCTCGAGTCAGGAGCAGACAGTTTCCTGTCAGTGGTCCACTGCTTATGGAGAAAGCTAACTAGCTGGCTGAAAGTCTTGGACTAACTGAATTCAAAGCCACTGTTGGATGGTTGGAAAGATGGAAGGAGAGGAACAACATAAAAAATTCAATAAACAGCATGGTGAGAAACAAGATGCTGATGACTTTGGTGCTGAAAATTGGGCTGTTTCAGTTCTTCCTACCATCTTGAACGAGTTTGCACCTCGTGGCATTTTGCACTGGTGAGCGATTCCTGATGGAACACTTGCATTCAAACATGCCGAAACTACTGGAGGTAAAACATCGAAGGACTGACTGACGATCCTCCTTTGCTGCAATATGGATGGGAGTGAGAAGTTGGAACCCATCGTCATTGGAAAGAGCAATCAGCCCTGTTGTTTCAAGAAAGTTAAGCGACTTCCTGTGTCATACGAGGCTAATGCAAATTCATGGATGACTGGGGAAATTTGGAAGCAATGGCTAAAGAAATTAGACACTAGAATGCGGGCACAAAAGCAGCAGATTTTGTTACTTTGTGATAATTATGCTGCACACAGAGATGATGTCAGGCTGTCTAACGTCAAGGTGGTCTTCCTGCCACCAAACACTACCTCTCTGATCCAACCTATGGATCAGGGCATAATAGCCAATTTCAAACAACATTACGTCATCTGATGAGCGTTATGGATGACCAGACTGGCAAGGATAAACGTGCTGTTGAACTGGCTCGTAATCTATCACTGTTGGATTCCCTACATATGCAGACAGAAGCCTGGAATCATGATACACAGGCAACCATTGTGAACTGCTACAAGCGGGCAAGCTTTGTTAAGGATGTGGAGAGGGACGAAACAGGTGCAGCTCTTGCAAAGGTGTCAGATGAACAGGTTATTGACATTCCAGCCAGTGTTACTGAAGAGGAGTTTGATCGCTACGTAGCTGTTGATTGCGAGCTACAAACAGCTGAAGACAGCACTGATGTCGAGATATGCGCCTACACACAGGCAACAACGGCTGATGATGAAACAGATGATGAAATGAGCAGCGAGGCACATGCTGACGAAATTCAACAACCTCCTCCTGTCACTTTTGCAAGAGTGCTGGAGAGTCTCAACACCGTGCGGGCCTATCTGGAGGCCACTGGATATCAGTGCTATGACCGTTTTTACCGTCTGGCAGACGTAGTCTACGGAACTCACAGACCCAATAGTGTATTTATTTATAGCATTTATACCCTGTTCTTTCCCGCTCAATAGCAGGTTCAGTGCGGCTTACAAGGTATGGTACAAGTATCACAGAGATAACATAAAGTATGGTACAGGTATGGTACAAAGTATCACAGAGATAACACAAAGTATGGTACAAAGTGTCAGGAGATGATCCAGTTATAAAGAGTAGGACAATAGGAAGAGATGTGGGGGAGAGGATTGGAGTATGGGTAATGCTAGTGGTGTGTATTAAGTTCAAGAATTAAGTTGGGTTGTTTGGGTAAGCTTGTTTGAAGAGGTAAGTTTTCAGCAGCTTTCGGAAGGGTAGGTGTTCATTTGTTGTTCGGATGTGTCGAGGTATTGCGTTCCAGAGTTGGCTGCCTATAACGGAGAAGTTGGATGCATAGTAGGTTTTTTATTTGAGGCCTTTGCAATTGGGAAGATGAAGATTGAGATATGTACGTGGCTGGAAGATCAATCATGTTGGTCGTGTAGCTTGGAGATTCGCCATGGAGGATCTTGTGGATCATTGTGTGGGCTTTGAAGTTTATGCGTTCCTTGATAGGGAGCCAGTGAAGTTTTTCACGAAGTGGTGTTGCACTTTCAAATCGTGATTTGCCAAAAATGAGTCTGACTGCTGTGTTTTGAGCGGTTTGGAGTTTTCATGATTTGCAACCGATGAAGATGCTGTTGCAGTAGTCGGCATGGGTGAGTACTGTAGATTGTACTAGGTTGTGGAAAGTTTTCTGTGGAAGGAATGGTTTTACTCTTTTCAGTACCCACATCATGTTGAACATCTTCTTCGTCGTGGCTTTTGCATGAGTTTCCAAAGTTAGGTGGTTGTCTAATGTTACTCCTAGGATTTTTAGATTGTCAGATATTGGGATTGTAACGTCGGGGGTGATCAGGGTGGTTGGGAGCAGAGTAGCGTGTTGCGATGAAAGGATTAGGCATTGAGTTTTTTCTTTGTTCATTTTCATCTTGAAAGCGTTGGCCCAGGATGCTAGGATGCTCATGGCAGTGATTATTTTCTCTGAGATTTCTGTAAGGTTGGATTGGAAAGGGATGAATATTGTGACGTCATCAGCGTAGATGAAGGGGTTAAGGCCGGATTTGGATAGGGATTTGGCCAGAGCAATCATCATAAGGTTGAAGAGGATTTGGGATAGAGGTGAGCCTTGGGGGGGCTCCACATTTTGATGACCACGCAGGCAATATTGATGAGATTGATTTGACCTCATATGATCTGGTGGTGATGAAACTTTTTATCCACTTAATGATGTGGACTAAGAGCTGGTTAAAAGATAGGAAGCAGAGAGTAGGGTTGAATGGTCATTATTCTCGATGGAGAAGGGTAGTTAGTGGGGTCCCTCAGGGGTCTGTGCTGGGACCGCTGCTTTTTAACATATTTATAAATGACCTTGAGATGGGAGTAAAGTTATCCAGGATCGTCTCGTCGCGGAAGGAGTGTGAAAGATTACAAGAGGACCTCGTGAGACTGGGGGATTGGGCGTCCAAATGGCAGATGAAGTTCGACGTTGACAAGTGCAAAGTGATGCACGTGGGAAGGAGGAACCCGAATTACGGCTATGTCATGCAAGGTTCTGCTTTAGGAGTTACGGACCAAGAAAGGGATCTGGGAGTCATCGTGGATAGGACGTTCAAATCTTCCACTCAATGTGCTGCGGCGGCCAAGAAGGCGAACAGAATGTTGAGTATTATTAGAAAAGGGATAGAAAACAAGCATGAGGATGTTATAATGCCGTTATATCGCTCCATGGTGCAACCGCACCTGGAGTATTGTGTTCAGTTCTGGTTGCCTCATCTCAAAAAAGATATAAAGGAATTGGAGAAGGTGCAGAGAAGGGCAACGAAAATGATAAAAGGGATGGGATGACTACCTTATGAGGAGAGGTTAAGACGGCTAGGACTCTTTAGCCTGGAGAAAAGGCGGCTGAGGGGTGATATGATAGAGGTCTACAAAATCATGAGTGGGGTAGAGCGGACAGATGTGAAGCATTTGTTTACGCTTTCTAACAATAACAGAACTAGGGGACACAAGATGAAATTAGAATGTGGTAGGTTTAAAACAAATTGGAGAAAGTTTTTCTTTACTCAGCGCGTGGTTAGACTCTGGAACTCATTGCCGGAGAAGGTAGTGACGGCAACCGGCCTTCCTGAGTTTAAAGGGGGTCTGGACAGATTCCTGAAGGAAAAGTCCATTGATCATTATTAAATTTTGGCGTTTTGCCAGGTTCTTGGGGCCTGGATTGGCCGCTGTCAGAGACGGAGTGCTGGGCTTGATGGACCTTTGGTCTTTTCCCAGCGTGGCAGTGCTTAGTACTTATGTTTCCGCTGATCCCTAGTTTGTCCAGTAATTTTGTAAGAATAGTATGGTCTACCATGTCAAATGCACTGGATAGGTCGAACTGCAGAAGAAGTATTTTGTTGCCAATTGAAATTTCCTGTTTGAAATCAAGGTGAGCAGTACTGTTTCTGTGCTGTGTGCAGGTCAGAAGCCCGATTGTGATTCATGTAATATGGAGAACTTTTGAGTGAATTCGTTAAGTTGGGAGGTCACTCTATTTTCCATCAGTTTGATTAGAAGAGGGATGGAGGCCACAGGTCGATAATTAGTGATGTCACTCGTTGGTTTCTTGGGGTTTTTTGGTATTGGTGTAAGTAGAATATTGCCGTGTTCGGAAGGGAAGGAGCCTTAACATAGTAACATAGTAGATGACGGCAGAAAAAAACCTGCATGGTCCATCCAGTCTGCCCAAGACAAACTCATATGTGTATACCTTACCTTGAATTTGTACCTGTCCTTTTCAGGGCACAGACCATAGAAGTCTGCCCAGCAGTATTTCCCGCCTCCCAACCACCAGTCCCGCCTCCCATCACTGGCTCTGGTACAGACCTTATAAGTCTGCCCTCCCCTATCCTCGCCTCCCAACCACCACCCCCTCTTCCCCCCACCTGCTCCGCCACCCAATTTCAGCTAAGCTTCTGAGGATCCATTCCTTCTGCACAGGATTTCTCTATGCATATCCCACGCATGTTTGAACTCCGTTACCCTTTTCATCTCCACCACCTCCCGCGGGAAGGCATTCCAAGTGTCTACCACCCTCTCTGTGAAAAAATACTTCCTGATATCTTTCCTGAGTCTGCCCCCCCTTCAATCTCATTTCATGTCCTCTCGTTCTACCGCCTTCCCATCTCCAGAAAAGATTCATTTGCGGATTAATACCTTTCAAATATTTGAACGTCTGTATCATATCACCCCTGTTCCTCCTTTCCTCCAGGGTGTACATGTTCAGGTCAGCAAGCCTCTCTTCATACGTCTTGGAACGTAAATCCCATACCATCCTCATAGCTTTTCTTTGCACCGCTTCCATTTTTTTAACATCCTTCGCAAGATACGGCCTCCAAAACTGAACACAATACTCCAGGTGGGGCCTCACCAACGTCTTATACAGGGGCATTAAAACCTCCTTTCTTCTGCTGGTCACTCCTCTCTCTATACAGCCTAGCAATCTTCTAGCTACGGCCACCGCCTTGTCGCACTGTTACGTCGCCTTCAGGTCCTCAGATACTATCACCCCAAGATCCCTCTCCCCGTCCGTGCCTATCAGACTCTCCCCGCCTAACACATACGTCTCCCTTGGATTTCTACTCCCTAAGTGCATCACTTTGCATTTCTTCGCATTGAATTTTAATTGCCAAACGTTAGACCATTCTTCTAGCTTCTTCAGATCTTTTTTCATGTTTTCCACTCCCTCCGGGGTGTCCACTCTGTTGGAAATCTTGGTGTCATCCGCAAAAAGGCAAACTTTACTTTGTAACCCTTCGGCAATGTCACTCACAAATATATTGAACAGAATGGGCCCCAGCACCGATCCCTGAGGCACTCCACTACTCACCTTTCCCTCCTCCGAGCGAACTCCATTCACCACCACCCTCTGGCGTCTGTCCGTCAACCAGTTCCTAATCCAGTTCACCACTTCGGGTCCTATCTTCAGGCCGTCTAGTTTATTTAAGAGCCTTCTGTGGGGAACCGTGTCAAAAGCTTTGCTGAAATCTAAGTAGATGACGTCCATAGCACGTCCTTGATTTAATTCTCCTGTCACCCAGTCAAAGAATTCAATGAGATTCGTTTGGCACGATTTCCCTTTGGTGAAACCATGTTGTCTCGGATCTTGCAACTTATTGGCTTCCAGGAAATTCACTATCCTATCCTTCAGCATGGCTTCCATTACTTTTCCAATAACCGAAGTGAGGCTTACCGGCCTGTAGTTTCCAGCTTCTTCCCTATCCCCACTTTTGTGAAGAGGGACCACCTCCGCCGTTCTCCAATCCCTCGGAACCTCTCCCGTCTCCAAGGATTTATTAAACAAGTCTTTAAGAGGACCCGCAAGAACCTCTCTGAGCTCCCTCAGTATTCTGGGGTGGATCCCGTCCGGCCCCATGGCTTTGTCCACCTTTAGCTTTCCAAGTTGTTGATACACACTCTCTTCTGTGAACGGCGCTCTATCCACCTCATTCTCAGGTGTACTTTTGCCAGTCCCTCTCGGTCCTTCCCCAGGGTTTTCTTCAGTGAAAACAGAACAAAAGTATCTATTTAGCAAATTGGCTTTTTCTTCATCATTTTCTACATAGCGTTTTGTTGTATCTTTTAGTCTCACAATTCCCTTGTTGAAGTAGGAAATTTAAGTGGGTGGTGAGTTCAGTAATGAATCGTTCTGGGACATTTTTCATAAGATAATTGGGGCATGGGTCCAGGTGGCAGTGAGACTTGGAGAGTTTGGATAGTGCTGAGGAGACTTCCTTAGTGCTGAGGGGGGTGAAATTTGTCCAGTAGCGATCTGCTGGGATCTCTTCAGAGTCAGGGTCCAGTTCGTCAAGGAAAGTGTCAATATTGGTATCATCATGGGGAACTGTGTTGCACAGATTAGTGATTTTATCATTGAAGTATTTGGCCAGCTGGTTGGCAGATGAACAGTTTGAAGGTGAAGTTGTTACTGGGTTCGTGTTAAGAAGATTTTTTATGATTTTATGATTTTGTATTGTTTTTTTATGTCTGTTCCGGTGGCTGTGATTTGTTTTGTATAGTATGTTCTTTTGGCTCGTTTAATTTCATTCTTGTATTTTTTTTTTGTGTGTTTGTTTCCACGTATTCAGGGTTAGATCGTCTTTTGATTTGCTCCAAGTTTTTTCTAGTTTTCTGGTTTCTTTCTTTAGTTTTTTTAATTCCTCGTTGAACCATGGAGAGGGTTTTTTCTTTGTATGTAGGGTTTTGGAGTGTGGCGGAGCAATTTCATCTAAAATAAGTTTGCATCTGTGGTCCAAATCAGCAAGGAAGTGGTTTGTATTTGGGTCTACCGTCCAATTGTTGTCGTAGATAAGTTGCCAAAATGTATCTTTTTCGATTCGTCCTCTGGTTATAACTGTTGTGGGTTCCGGTGGTTTGGGTTGATCTTTTTTCCACCATTGTACAGATAGGGTTGCTTTGTGGTAGTCGGACCAGGGAGAGGCGACCCAGTGGATGTCTGATAGGAGGAAGTTTTGATCTGTAGAACGTTTGTGTGTGAAGATAACGAGTGAGTGGCCTTTATTATGGTTTGGTACTATTAGAGGAAGTCTATACAGTCCCGGGTGTGGGCAGAGTTGGAGTCTTCTAAATGGAGGTTTAGGTCCCCTAGTAGTAGTATAATGGAGTTGTTGACGCATGCATTTGATATAAAGTCCATGAATGCGGTTTGGTTATGGTTCCAATTATTAGGAGGTCTGTATAACAGTATGCAGGTTAAATGATCGTATAGCATGGGGCTATATAGTTTTATAGAGGCTATTTCGAGTAGAGTTGAGATGGACTCTGAGGTAGGTTCTACGGAGAAGTGTGATCTGTAGATGAGTGCAATTCCTCCTCCTCTTTTGTCTTTTCTGGGCAAGTGTGATATTTTGTAGCCCGGAGGACATAGTTCGTTTATGATAGGATCTTCTGATTGACGGATCCAGGTTTCTGTGATGAAAAGTAGATCTAGGTTCTCTGATGTGATCCAGTCTGTGATGATTTCGCTTTTATTTACTACTGACTATAACTGATTACTTCAAGTAAGCCTAATGTCAGTTAACGGAGACTGTATACTGTAAGTATAATAAACAGTACTGTACATATGTTTATCAGATGTCAAGCTTCTTTGGGTCACAAGTGCACGCTCTGGTTAACTGCATGTATTTCTTTGGTCCCAGACCCTTGCACTTAAGCAGATTGCACTGTATATTTGTTTTTTTTTTTTTGGGGGGGGGGGGGGAGAGGTTATGTGTTTTTAGTTCTTAGTTATGTGCATAGAGTATTGTAAGAAGATTCTTATACCCCTTTATTTGTGTTTATCTTTAGGGGGATTGTTTGTCCATTTTACAATTTATAATTTTACTCCTGAATGTCGAAAGGTAAAATTATGTATCATACCTGATAATTTTCTTTCCATTAATCATAGCTGATCAATCCATAGACTGGTGGGTTGTGTCCATCTACCAGCAGGTGGAGATAGAGAGCAATCCTTTTGCCTCCCTATATGTGGTCATGTGCTGCCGGAAACTCCTCAGTATGTCGCTATCAAAGCTCCATCCGCAGGACTCAGCACTTAGAGAATTACACCCACAAAGGGACACTCTGCCCAGCTCACCACCGCCGAAACGGGGGAGGGGAATTAACCCAGCTCATCCCCACACAAGTGGGGGAGGGGAATCCGTCCAGCTCATCCCCGCGGAGCGGGGGAGGGACACCACACCCGCCGATGCGGGGGGATCTGGCTTATCCTGCAACCGCAACCGAGGAGCTGACTGACCCTAACACCGCCGAAGCGGGAGGGGTACAAAGCTGCCCTACAGCCACACGAAGCGGGAGGGAGCGCCGGCAGAATTTAGGTCTCAATCCAGCCCCGTAAAACGGAGAGGAATGCAGCAGCTCACTGTAACACAAACTCATCTCAACTCTTGAAGAATCCAATTGAAAAAACTTGAACACGAAGTCCTCCTGAACAGGAACTGAAGACTAAACTTGAACCTGAAATACAACCAGAATATAAACAGTACAGATATCTGGGAGGGGCTATGGATGGATCAGCTATGATTAATGGAAAGAAAATTATCAGGTATGATACATAATTTTACCTTCCATATCATCATGCTGATCAATCCATAGACTGCTGGGATGTACCGAAGCAGTACTCACCCGAGGGCGGGACATTGAAATCCCTGACCGCAACACTGAAGCTGCAATGGCTTCCTTGACCCATCTTGCCACTGTAAGCTTAGCAGCCTGCAGACCCTTACGAGGACCTGCAAACAGGACAAACAGATGATCCGACTTCCGGAAATCATTGGTCACTTCCAAGTATCTGATGATGACTCGTCTCACATCTAGATATTTGAGAGCAGAGTACTCCTCTGGGTAGTCCTCCCTATGAAAGGATGGGAGACAGAGCTGCTGATTCACATGGAAGCGAGAAACAATCTTGGGCAGGAAGGCACTGTGTGAATAGACACTCCTGCCTCAGTGAACTGCAGAAAAGGCTCTCGACATGATAGCGCCTGGAGCTCGGAAACTCTTCTGGCTGAAGTGATAGCCACCAAAAAGACTGCTTTCAACATCAGGTCTTTCAGAGATGCCCTCGACAAGGGTTCAAAAGGCGGCTTCTGCAAGGCTCTTAGCACCAGATTGAGATTTCACGCAGGCACCACTGAGTGCAGAGGAGGGTGCAGGTGATTAACTCCCTTGAGAAAACGCACCACATCTGGCTGCGAAGCCAGGGAAGCACCCTTCAGGCGGCCCCTGAAGCAAGCCAGAGCCGCTACCTGGACTTTAAGGGAACTGAGCGACAGGCCTTTCTCCAGACCTTCTTGCAGGAACGCCAACACTGAAGAAATTGGAGCAGTGAAGGGAGAAAGTGAGCCTGCCTCACACCACGCTGCAAAGGAACGCTTCCTCGCTCTCAGCATAGTGGCGATGACCTTGTCTGAGAAGCCCTTCTTCCTCAGACGCTGCCGCTCAATAGCCAGGCCGTAAGACCAAAGGGGGAGGGATCCTTCATCACCACGGGACCCTGATGCAACAGGCCCTGCTCCACTGGCAGCCGCAGAGGGTCGTCCACTGAGAGCCTGATCAAGTCCGCATACCAGGGACGTCTGGGCCAGTCCGGACCCACCAGGATTATCCGGCCCGGATGCTTTGCCACCCTGTCTAGTACCCTGCCCAACATGGGCCAGGGCGGGAACACATAGAGAAGCTCCTGTGTCGGCCACTGTTGGAGAAGAGCATCTACTCCCAGAGATCGAGGGTCCCGTCCTCTGCTGAAAAAGCGCAGCACTTGGCAATTGGCCGAAGACGCCATCAGATCTAGGCTCGGCTGGCCCCAGCGCTTCGTGATGTCCAAGAACGCCTGAGCCGATAATTGCCACTCTCCGGGATCCAAGGTATGGCGACTGAGAAAGTCTGCCTTGACATTCATGACTCCTGCAATGTGGGCCGCCGACAGCTGTTCCAGGTTCGCTTCCGCCCACTGGCATAGATTCATGGCCTCCTTGGCTAGAGGGGCACTCTTGGTACCGCCCTGGCGATTGACATAGGCCACAGCCGTGGCATTGTCCGACAGGACCCGTACTGGCTTCAACGCTAGTACCAGGAGAAACTCCAAAAGCGCCAACCGAATGGCTCTGAGTTCCAGGAGGTTGATAGACCACTTTGCCTCTGCAGGAGACCAGAGCCCCTGCGCTGTCCTTCCCAAGCAGTGGGCTCCCCAGCCCGACAAAGAGGCGTCCGTCGTAACTACATTGCTGCAGACAACCTGTCTGTCCTCAGCCACCAGCTCAGCGCCTTGCGCACCGCTGGGTCCAAGGGAAGGCGCACAGCATAATCCTCCGACACTGGAGTCCAACGCTGCAGCAGAGAGTGTTGTAGTGGTCTCATATGAGCCCTGGCCCAGGGCACTACTTCCATCGTGGCCGTCATACAGCCCAACAGCTGCACATAGTCCCAAGCCCGAAGAGGAGAGGCTGCTAGGAACTAGTCCACCTGAGCCTGAAGCTTGACAATCCAATTGTCTGGCAGGAACACTCTGCCCACTTAGGTGTCGAATCGAACTCCCAGATACTCCAGGGACTGAGTCGGGCGCAGCTGGCTTTTCTCCCAGTTGATGATCCACCCCAGGGAGCTCAAAAGAGCAATCACCCGATCCACAGCTTTGCCGCACTCTGCATAACAGGGGGCTTGGATCAACCAGTCGCCCAGATAAGGATGAACTTGTACTCCTTCCTTTCGTAGGAAGGCCTCGATGACCACCATTACTTTGGAGAAGGTCCGTGGAACAGTAGCCAACCGGAACGGGAGGGCTCTGAACTGGAAGTGTCGGCCCAGGACTGCAAAACGCAGAAAGCGTTGATGAGGAGGCCAGATGGGAATATGCAAGTAAGCTTCCTTGATGTCCAAGGATGCCAGGTACTCCCCTGCCTTCACTGCCTCTATAACAGAGCGGAGAGTCTCCATTCTGAAGTGCCGAACTGTTAAGGCCCGATTGACCCCTTTGAGGTCGAGGATAGGCCGTACAGAACCTCCTTTCTTTGGAACCACAAAGTAAATGGAGTAACGTCCCTTGCCAAGCTGATCTTCTGGCACCGGAACGACCGCACCCAGGTGGATCAGATTGTCCAAAGTCTGCTGCACTGCCACAGCTTTGACCGGAGACTTGCAGGGAGAGTGTACAAACCCGTCTCTTAAGGGTCGGCAGAACTCTAGCTTGTAGCCGTCTCTGATGACTTCCAGCACCCAAGCGTCTGAAGTTACCCTGGTCCACTCGCCCAGAAACGAGGACAGGCGTCCTCCAATCTGCTCTGGGCCATGGACCAGGACCCTGTCATTGGGTACGAGACCCTGGGGGAGGACCGGAGGACGCACCTCCGGGACGGCGGTCTCTGAGAAAGGAATGTTGTTTGGGGGAGAAGTTCCTCTTGAAGGAAGAGGGGGCAGAGGAGCCCGACTTGCCCGGGCGATACCGACGGGCTTCCTGAAACCGCCCTTTGGCGGATAGGGAGCCAGTGAAGGGTCTTGAGGAGAGGGGTAGTATGAGTAAAGCGACCCTGGCGGAAGACGAGACGGGCAGCAGAGTTTTGAACTCTGGAGAGGGGAGAGGTGACTAAGTGGGAGGCCAGCAAGAAGCAGATTGCAGTAGTCTAAACGAGAGGTGACAAGGGTGTGGATGAGGGTTTTGGTAGAGTGCTCGGAAAGAAAGGGGCGGATTTTACGGATGTTGAAAGAAAGAAACGACAGGTCTTGGCAATCTGCTGGATATGAGAGTCAAAGATGACCCAAAGGTTTCGAGCTGAGGAGACAGGGAGAATGAGAGAGCCATCAACAGAAATAGAAAACGGGGGGAGTGGGGAGGTGGGGTTGGGGGGGAAAATGAGAAGCTCGGTTTTGGTCATATTTAATTTTAGGTGGCGTTGAGACATCCAGACAGCAATGTCAGACAAGCACGTTGAAACTTTGGTTTGGATGCAAGGTGAGATATCAGGGGTAGGAAAGTAGACTTGGGAGTCATCAGCATAGAGATGGTAGGAAAAGCCATGGGATGAGATTAATGAACCAAGGGAAGAAGTGTAGATAGAAAAGAGGAGGGGACCAAGAACAGAACCATGAGGTACGCCGACAGGCAGAAGGATAGAAGTAGAAGAGGATCCACCAGAGTGAACACTAAAGGTGCGGAGGGAGAGGTAGGAAGAGAACCAGGAAAGGACAGAGCCCTGGAATCCAAGTGAGGATAGGGTATCGAGAAGTATGCTGTGATTGACAGTGTCAAAAGCAGCGGAAAGATCAAGAAGAATGAGGATAGAATATTGACCTCTGGATTCAGCCTTCCGTGTCCCACCCTCGCCTGACGTAAAGTAACGTCAGGCGAAGGCGGGGCACAGAAGGAAGGTGAGGTTTGCCCTGCTGCTGCTTGCTCCGAACTTGCGAAGGAAGGTGAAAGGAGGCGTTTCAGGTTGGGAGCGACGGAGGGGGGGCCCGGCAACCTCGGGTGGGGGGGGCGACCCCGATGTTTCCCCCCAAAAAATAAGACCTCCCCTGAAAATAAGACCTAGCGGGTCTTGGGTAGGAAAAATTAATATAAGACAGTGTCTTATATTCGGGGAAACACGGTAGTTACTCTCATGAATAAATTTAAACAAACGATTGCAACTAGCAAGAACATACTACTTCTACAATTTGATATGTCTAGCGCCTTTGACATGGTTGACCATGGAATACTATTTCACATCCTCGAGTACTTCGGAATTGGAGGCAACATTCTCAATTGGTTCAAGGGGTTCCTAACCACATGATCATACCAAGTGACAGCTAATTCGACTACATCAGCTACATGGATACCCGAATGCGGAGTTCCACAGGGATCACCCCTCTCACCGACCTTATTCAACTTAATGATGATACCATTGGCAAAACTACTATCAAACCAAAACCTTAACCCATACATATACGCAGACGACGTAACGATCTTCATCCCATTCAAACAAGATTTAAAGGAAATTTCCAATGACATCAACCAAAGCCTACATATCATGCACACATGGGCGGATGCTTTTCAGCTGAAACTCAATGCAGAAAAAACCCAATGCCTAATACTCACCTCGCAACATAACACGAACAAATTCACCACCATTAACACACCAAAACTGAATCTTCCAATTTCGGACACCCTAAAAATTCTTGGAAATACCGTTGATCGACACCTAACACTCGAGAGTCACACGAAAAACACAACCAAGAAGATGTTCCATTCAATGTGGAAATTAAAAAGAGTAAAACCTTTCTTCTCAAGGGCCGTCTTCCACAACCTGGTACAATCAATGGTACTCAAGTCATCTAGATTACTGCAATGCACTCTACGCTGGCTGCAAAGAGCAAATAATCAAGAAACTTCAAACAGCTCAGAACACTGCAGCTAGACTCATATTCGGTAAAACAAAATATGAAAGTGCTAAACCCCTGAGAGAAAAGCTACACTGGCTCCCACTCAAAGAACGGATCACGTTCAAAATACGCACCCTAGTTCACAAAATCATTCATGGAGACGCCCCAGCATACATGTCAGACCTGATAGACTTACCAGCCAAGAATGCTAAAACGTAATCCCGCACATTCCTTAATCTTCACTTCCCCAACCTTCTCATACCTGAGCACACAATTCTGGAATGCGCTGCCGCGCAACTTAAAAACAACCTATGAACTAACTTCCGCAAACTACTGAAGACTCATCTCTATAACAAGACACACCACAAAGATCAACAAATATGAACTCCTTAACGTATATCCAGAATTACCTTACAACACTTGCTTGTTAAACTAACATTATGTTTTTTTTAGTTATCATGTTACTCAAGATCCTTTTAGAATACTAAATGTATATTTTCTTCTATATTTCTACTATTCACGATGTATTGTAAGCCACATTGAGCCTGCAAAGAGGTGGGAAAACGTGGGATACAAATGCAATAAATAAATAACCGCCTTTACCACATTCTCATAAGTACATAAGTATTACCATACTGGGACAGACCAAAGATCCATCAAGCCCAGCATCCTGTTTCCAACAGTGGCCAATCCAGGTCACAAATACCTGGCAAGATCCCAAAAAAGTAAAAAACATTTTATGCTGCTTATCCTAGAAATAAGCCGTGAGTTTTCCCCGAGTCCATTTTAATAATGGTCTACGGACTTTTTCTTTCGGAAGCTGTGCAAACCTTTCTTAAACCCCGCTAAACTAACTGTTTTTACTACATGTACACGCCCACACTACCGAGCGCCACTTACATTTGTAAAATGTAAAACCTTATCCCTGGAATAGGCTTCCTGAGCCATTACGTCTAGCTCCATCCCTGGCCGCCTTCAAATCCGGGCTAAAGGCCTGTTTGCTGCTGCTTTTGACTCCTAACTTGTCACTTGCTCGTAACCTTGTCTTCGTCTCTTCAATAGTCCCTTTCCCTATGTGTCCTTCTGTCCTACCCTTGTCCCTTATTGGTCCTGTCTGTCCGTCCTGATTTAGATTGTAAGCTCTTTGGAGCAGGGACTGTCTTTTCTTCATGTTCAATTGTGAAGCGCTGCGTACGACTGGTAGCGCTATAAAAATGATTTATAGTAGTAGTAGTATAATGCCCCCTTAGTAATACACAGACCCCTTTACATTCCCTCGATGCAGAAAATACAACATATCACCAGAGATGCAGATAGAGTACATGATCTCCCTCAAGTAAAAGCTCCTTATTGGTCTTTCCACATCGGTATAACAGCCATCGGAGTCCTGATCCTATCTCCAATGGTGGCCAGTCTGGTCACAAGTGCCTGGCAGATCCCAAAAAGTGGATCTATTTCTCATGGTTCATTTTCCACAGACGAGCAATGGCTCTGCCAAGTCTACCTGACTAAAAATGCTTTTATGGATTTTCCTCTTTTGAACCCGTCTATCGTAGTTCCTTTCACCACATCCTCTGGTACAGTCCAAGGCTTATTTATGCGCTGCAGGTAAAACAACCTTTTTACGTTCTCTTAGGCTTCCGTGGTGGGCGTCATGTTGTGGTTGCTCGGGTCTTGCCGTGTTTGAATAAATGTAATCCACATTTCATTTATTGTATTGTGACTTTTTATTTTTTACAATTAATATGTAAGTTTTTACTATATATTTTCTGTACTAATAGTGTTAATGCTTTATTTGTATGTATAGACCCCAGATGAATACACTTTGCTGAAACACAGGCCGTGCCAGGTCCTTCAATAAACTTTGCTTCCTTCTGCCTAAGGCTTCGCCTGTCAGGTCCATCCATGGTCCACTTGTATTTTTTTTTTTATTACATTTGTACCCCGTGCTTTCTCATTCATAGCAGGCTCAATGCGGCTTACATGGGGCAATGGAGGGTTAAGTGACTTGCCCAGAGTCACAAGGAGCTGCTTGTGCCTGCAGTGGGAATCGAATCCAGTTCCCCAGGACCAAAGTCTACCACTCTAACCACTAGGCCATTTGGTTTCTGTTGCTGACTTCCTCTTGCTCGCTTGCATTGTATATAGAGTGGGTCACCTCGCCATCGCTCATTATGTCACCCAAGGCATCCTGCATTGAGACTCACCCACTGACAGTCACTCCTTAATGTGATTGAGAAGGGATTTTAACAGGGGGAATAAGAGGAAATCCTTACCTAGAGAAATCAGAGTCTCATAATTCTCCTTCATCACCTCCCTGTAAAGTTCCTTCTGCCCTTCATCTAAATACTCCCACTCCTCCTGGGAGAAAGAGACAGTGATGTCCTCAAACGTCACCCGCATCTGAAACACAAACCAGAAACACACTCAGGGACACAGAAAGGTGCTCAGAATGCATTAGATTTCAGCTCCTGACATGTTACCTCCCTCATGCCTTTGTTTCGGGATTGTAGCTGCACATATTTAAAAAAATTGCTTTATCTACAATACGTAATTTAAAGGCAAATTTAAAATTACATACAAAATTACAAGATATCTTCAAACACAAAATACTGAAACAAGTACTAGACCATCATTCATCATCCCAGCTGTAAGTCGGCATAAATACCCATGTCCCGAGCTCTTTTTTAAATTCTTTAATATTTCTTATTCGCATTGGCAACTTATTCTGGTAAACCAGCAATGTAACAAACCTTACTTCTATCTCAACAGAACGATATAGGAATTGATTCATTTTCAAACTGAAACACTGTAGAATTATCAGGTGCATCACGTGTTGTAAGTAATCAAATCTGAGTCTTTTTTTTTTTTAATTTATAAATTTTTATTGAACATCAATCAATATAACAACAGTTTGGAGCCCATGACTCCCACAACTTTCCAACGTCAAAATTCAATCAAGTTCCACAAGTGTTTTCCCCCTCCCCCCCCATCCTTCCCACCCTTCAAAACTGTAGCTTAACCAGCCCTACTCTCTATGTTCCCAGTAAAGAGTATCTCCAATTGCATCCATTCGTCTGCAGTGGAACAATATCTCCGTCTGTCCATCATCTTTTCCATAGCCGCTATTATCTTAAGCCTCTCCACCCAATCCTTCCCCGTAGGACCCTTTGTTTGTTTCCAATTTAAGGCCACAATGGTTTTCGCCGCAGCCATACCCATTTGTTTTATTCTGCATTGCCATCTCTTCCCCCTCCTATTGCCCCAACCCAACAAGCACCACTTAGGATCACATGGAACCGTATTGCCCAACATTGTAGTTAGCAAGCCAGTTACTTCCCCCCAAAATACCTGTAGTACCGGGCACTCCCACCAAATAAGGAAATATGTTCCCCTCCCATTCTTACATCTCCAACATGTGTCTGAGGCATCTGGAAACATTGCTTTTATTTTATCCAGTGTGAAGTACCATCTGCTTAGTACCTTATATGCATTCTCCTTAATAAGAACACATATAGATGCTTTCTTGGCCTCTAAGCAAATTCGCCTCCATTCTATTTCAGTCAATTCAGTATCCAGATCCCTCTCCCACGCCTTCATGTACGGTAATTTTACAAAGTCCCCTCCCCTAATATAATCATAAAGTTTAGAAATCCCTCTCCCCTGTAGATCTATGATACCCCACAAATTTTCAAATTTTTCAGTTATGGTTGGATCCTCTTTCATCCCTATCTCCCTCCACATATAATCCTTCACCTGCATATATGCAAATATGTCTGACGCAGGTAGATCATATTCCCTCCTAAGTACCTCAAAACTTTTGATCGCCCCATTTTCCAGGAGTTCCCGAAACCGAATCAGCCCCTTTTGAAACCATGTGAGGAGCACCCGATTTTCTTTCCCTCCCAAAAACCCTGGCTCTTGTGTTATCCAAGCATATGTGGATCTATTCCGGGTTTTCCTCAATCTTTTCTTAAGAACTCCCCATAATCTCTGCAAATGGGATACAAAGGGATTCAAGGCCATCCTCTTATACTCTACATCCGGGGTAGAACCCCACAGAAGCGCATCCAAATTTCCCCCCGTACAAAGATCTGCTCCAAATTGGTTATTGGTGAGAGGTCCACTTTACTCCACAATCCTATCTGCTGCAATTGGGCTGCCCAATAGTACCAAAGGATATTCGGCATGCCCCTTCCTCCCTGTTCCACAGTCCGCCACATGAGCTTCCTAGACAAACGGGCCTGTTTCCCACCCCATACAAATCCACCCAGCTCCGCTTGCAATTTACACATCTCCCCTTTAGGGACTAGAATAGGCAATGTCTGAAACAGGAATAGCAGCCGGGGAAGGATGTTCATTTTTATGGCTGCTATCCTACCCCACCAGGACAACCAACCCTGCTTCCATCTACGTAAGTCCTTTCTGATTTCTCTAAAGAGGGGTAAATAATTCAGCATATATAAACTATTAAGATCTCTCGAGATGTTAATACCTAGATATTTAAAGCTAGTGGCTGTCACCCTGAAATCAAAGTTACTCCCCAACTGTTCCATCTCTGGATCTGATATCGTGATGCCCATTAATTCGGACTTATCCAAATTTACCTTAAAGCCCGATAGGATTCCAAAGGATTTCAATTCCCTCACTATTATAGGTAACGTCAGGAGCGGGTAGCCCACATAAAACAATATGTCGTCGGCAAATAATGCCATTTTGTGGTCTCTCCCCCCCCATTCGGACCCCTTTAGCATCTCTTAGCTTTCTAATTCTTTGTGCGAGTGGCTCTATAGAAATAGCAAATAACAACGGAGAGAGGGGGCAGCCCTGCCGCGTTCCTCTTTGAATGGCAAATGAATTTGACCAGCCCCCATTAACTTTGATCCGGGCCACCGGTGTCGTATACAGCCCTTTCACCCACCCCACAAACAGGTTTCCTAGCCCCATTTCCAGCATTACCTCCCATAAATACTCCCATTCGACTCTGTCAAAAGCTTTCTCAGCATCGACTGTGAGCAGTGCCAAAGAGTCCCCCCTTTTCTGTGCTCCCCAAATGATATTTAGAGTTCGCCTTATGTTATCGCTCACTTGTCGATGCATTATGAAACCTGACTGATCTGTATGTATAAGCGAGGGAAGCAATACCTTCAATCGCTCCGCTATTACCTTTGCTAGGATCTTAACATCAACGTTAAGCAGGGATATCGGTCTATATGACCCACAAACCGTAGGGTCTCGTCCCTGTTTTAGTAGTACTGAGATCCCTGCCTCCCGCATGCTCAGTGGCGGATTGCCTTCAACAAAACATACATTCCCTACCCTTACCAAAAGCGGCCCTAATTCCTGCTGAAAGATCTTATAGAATTTAGCAGTATAACCGTCCAATCCAGGTGACTTCCCACTCTTCAAACCTCTTATGACTGAAAGCTGTTATCTTTGGTAGGTCTAATTCCTGTAAGAACTCATGGATATCATGTTTCTGAGTCCCTGCTCCCTTAGCATACAATTTAGCATAGAAGTTCACGAATTGTTCTCTAATTTCGTCATCCTGATAGTGGAGCACATCATTTACCCCCTTAATTTTTACAATTGTATTTTTTATCCTTCGTTCCCTAAGCCTCCTTGCTAGCATGTTTCCCGCCCTATTACTAAATTCAAAAAAATTCTGTTGCATTAAACTTCTATGGAACTCCATCTTTTTCATCTGAATAGTCTGTAATTCCGTTCTCCACTTAAGGAGTTCTTCCAAATACTGATCTCCCCCAACCCTCTGGTGTCTAACTTCCTGTCTTGCCACCTCTTTCCGCACCTGTAGTTCATGTTGTTCTCGTTCCTTTTTCCTAAAAGCCCCTTTTCGAATAAGGTGTCCCCGGGTCACCACCTTCAGTGCATCCCACAAAGTTCCCACCCCCACCTCTCCGTTGTCATTAAATTCTAGATATTCTTTAATGGCTTCTCGAATTTCCTGACAGTCTGCCGTTTGATCTAGTAAAGTTTCGTTAAGGCGCCACAGCTTTCCCATACCCTTACGTCCCATCCCCTTCAGTGCGATCCAGACTGGGGCATGATCTGAGGCATGAATGCTCTCAATCTCTGTCTGATGGATTGCGCCCCATAGCTCCCTACTACACCATATCATATCAATTCGTGCATAGGAGCTCTGAGCATGAGAGTAATGGGTATATGTTCTTTGGGCTGGGTGCTGGAGTCGCCACACATCGATTAGATCTAAGTCCCTCATCAATTTACGCAGCATACATCGATTAGCTCCCCCCCCCCCCCACCCACTCCCCTTTTAGAATGGTCAATCTCTTCTACCGTATAATTAAAATCCCCCCCCAGGAGAATCTTACCCTCCACGAAATTCGCTAATTCTTGCCTGAGATGATCATAAAACCTCCCCTGACCTGCATTGGGTGCATAAACATTGATAAGTGTGAGTGGGCCCTCATTTGTTCTCCCCTTAATGGCGATGCATCTCCCTTCCCCTTCTTTATAGATGTCCTCTTTAACAAATTGCAAATGATCCTTCACAAAAATTGCCAACCCCCCCGTTTTGCTCCCCTTGGGGTCCGCCAGCGTGAAGCCTTCTCCCATACCTTTGTTGAGTATTAAATGTGTATCTTGTGACCTAATGTGTGTTTCTTGTAGGAAAACTATGTCCCAGCTCATTCTGTGCAGCTCCCTAAAAATAATGTTCAAACCGTTTATATTCCATGACCCCACCCTTAACCCCCCTCAACCCGTCCTCCCAATTATGGGCCTTGCCCTCAACTGGCCATCACCCCCGTCTGCCAGTTTTGCCCCTCAGGAAGTGAGCCCTCCCCAGAGGTCAGCTTAGTAACCATTAACTCAATCATCAGCATTCCCCGACCTTTCTTCCCCCCCTGCAACTCTATCCCATAATACAACAACCAATAACAACCTGCAGGTCACCCCGCTTGTCTGTCTTCAGACCAAAGTTCAAACCTAAAAGTCTGTACTTGACTTTCTTCAGGTACCATCTTCATTTTCAAGCTCTGATCGCCCCACGGACTGTGATCGATATTCCTTCTGTCTGGTAACCTTCTGCCATCCATTCTGCTCCTTTCGAGCCGGGCTACGCGGCTTCTGCAGCTGTGTATCCTCCACCTCTCTCGGCAAATCTGTACACCCCATGTCACGCAGGAGTTTCCATGCCCCCAGATGAGTTTGTAGTCTGCAGGTGTTATTCCCAACAGTAATTTGTATTCCAAAGGGATGTAACCACCGATACCTCAGACCAGCCTTCTGAAGGTATGTCGTGACTTCTTTGAAGTCTCTCCTCCTTTGTAGTGTTTTCTTTGCCAAATCCTGGAACACTTTGATTTTCCCATTTTTCCATTCTATTTCTCCCATATTTCTCGCTTTCCGCCACACCGCTTCCTTCACAGTAAACTTGTGAAAGCAAGCTACTATGTCTCTCGGCATTCCACCTCGTTGGGGCCCCAGACTCCTATGGGCCCTCTCGATTTCCACCGGCTCCCCCCTTACTTCTTCTTCAGAGCTGGTGTCCTGCTGTAATAAGAAGGCGCATATATCCTTAACCGTCTGGGCCGCGTCCTTAAATTGGTCTTCCTCCGGAACCCCCTTGAATCTCAAATTGCACCGCCGTGAGCGATTCTCCAAGTCCTCCAGCAACATCTCCATCTCTAGCTTAGATTGCTGTTCCAATTTAAGAGACTTCTGCAAATCCCGAACCTCTGCTGAGACAGCTTCAGTCTTTTCCTCCGCCTCTGCCAGCCGGTTACCGACCTCTTTCATTTCCTCCCGCAACTCCGCAACTGCTGTGTGCAGGCTGCGCCTAGTTGTTACCAGTTCAGTCTTTATCTCTTTAAACCACCTTACAAAATCCTGTTTGCAGATTTCTGTGTCACTTGCCCCGTTCTCCTCGAGGTCCGGGTCAGATTCGTAGTCCTCGACCGCCATTTTGGAGCCTCGTGTCATCGTTCGCGCTCCTGCACTCCCGCTCGGTTTCGGAGCCTCGGACGCGAATTTGAATTTGGCCAGCTTCTTCTTCGCCGCCATAGCGCTTGCGATTTCGTTATCTGAAGACAGATCACTTCAATTTAGCTAAACAGCCATCTCCAGGAGCTGACGTCACTTCCTCCTAAAATCTGAGTCTTGTTAATAATTTAATTAAGGACTATATGCAGATACCCAGAAGTTAATAGATTGCATGACCAACTTCCGTAAACTACTAAAGACCCATCTCTTTGACAAGATATACCACAAAGAAAAAATCATGTGAAACTCATACATATATCCAGAAATGTTAACAATGCCTTCTATTATATTACTATCATGTATTCCATTACCATGCAATCCAACATCCTTCTGTAACACCAAATGTCAACTCTCTTCTCACTAGCCGTTGAGCTCGTTAAAACGGGCTAGTATGGGGTTTTGGCAAGGCACCCTCCCCTCGCTGCTGCCCCTCCCCCTGCACCCAGCCCCTCTCTTCGGTATTGAACTTACATCGGCAAAACGCAGGTAGCACACAGATCAGCTGAGCTCCCGTCGGCTTTCCTTCTCTGCCTGTGTCCCGCCCTTGTGTGACGTAACGTCGGCGAGGGCGGAACACAGGCAGGGAAGAAAGGGAAGTGCCAGGCTCATTTCTTCTTGTGTGTGTGTGGCATTGCTTGGCACTGCATCCCCTGCTGCCCACCTCCTGCCAGTGAGGGGAGGAGAATGAGGAAGAAGAGCCTGAGGGGCTACAGCAGGGAATGGATTGAGCAGTGCCAGGCTCATTTTTTCTTGTGTGTGTGGCATTGCCTGGCACTGCATCCCCTGCTGCCCACCTCCTGCCAGTGAGGGGAGGAGAATGAGGAAGAAGAGCCTGAGGAGCTACAGCAGGGAATGGATTGAGCAATGCCAGGCTCATTTCTTCTTGTGTGTGTGTGGCATTGCCTGGCACTGCATCCCCTGCTGCCCACCTCCTGCCAGTGAGGGAAGGAGAATGAGGAAGAAGAGCCTGAGGGGCTACAGCAGGGAATGGATTGAGCAGTGCCAGGCTCATTTCTTCTTGTGTGTGTGTGGCATTGCCTGGCACTGCATCCCCTGCTGCCCACCTCCTGCCAGTGAGGGGAGGAGAATGAGGAAGAAGAGCCTGAGGAGCTACAGCAGGGAATGGATTGAGCAGTGCCAGGCTCATTTCTTCTTGTGTGTGTGTGGCATTGCCTGGCACTGCATCCCCTGCTGCCCACCTCCTGCCAGTGAGGGGAGGAGAATCAGGAAGAAGAGCAGCAGCTGCTGTGTAAGGGGAGGAGAATCAGGAAGAGCCTGAGGGCTACAGCAGGGAATGGATTGAGCAGTGTGTGTGGCATTGCCTGGCACTGCATCCCCTGCTGCCCACCTCCTGCCAGTGTGAGGGGAGGAGAATGAGGAAGAAAAGCTTTCTGTGTGTGTGGCATTGCCTGGCACTGCATTCCCTGCTGCCCACCTCCTGCCAGTGAGGGGAGGAGAATGAGGAAGAAGAGCCTGAGGGGCTACAGCAGGGAATGGATTGAGCAGTGCCAGGCGTGTGTGTGTGTGTGTGTGTGGCATTGCCTGGCACTGCATCCCCTGCTGCCCACCACCTGCCAGTCTCCTACCTGCTCAGCACAAACCCCAAGAGCCATTCTCCTGCCCTTCTCTACAGCTCCAGCTCTGACTCCCTTCATCCCTGGGGGCAGATCTGGGCTTTGTTGGGTCAGTGCTGGGAAATGGGAATCAGGGTCTACCTGGTGGAGAGAAGCAGGAAGGAACCCCTGGACCATTAGGACCACCCTAGTTGGAACGTGACAAATCACAGTGTCGGAGGGGCGGGATCTTCTTGTCATCCACTCCCCTTGCCTCAGAGTCTTGTGACCAATCAATGGGAGGGGCGTGGTTTCCCCTCTACTTGCATGCTGTGTTCTCAGTCTAACCTCCTTGTGAGTTACATCATAGAGTCACTTCCTGGGCGGCACATGCAGTGAATGAGTGCAGAGAAAGGCAGCACCAAGGAGGTTTAATAGGTAGGAGACCAAGTGACGTCAAAAGGTTGAAGGCACTTAGGATAATCTAAGTTTCCCCTTCTCCGCGCAGTCGTCATCCCCATACACTCAAAGCAAGTAAACCTATGAGCTTCTGCATCCAAATTGTCCTTCTTTATTGCTTTTTGCATTTTTATTAATCTCACTATATTTTCAGACATGCCGGCTTGTGCAATATACGGATCTGTACATCTACTGTCTGGAATTTTGGAAGCTAGAAATGAAATAAACATGAAATTTTGGATGTACTCTGTAGAAGTTGTTGTTTACTTTTGCAATGTGATGGATTCGCTTGTGATAATCTTTGAATAACTGCCTGGGTTACCATTTGTCCGGATTTCCCTCTTTTTGAGGGCATGTCCGGGGCGTCCGGCGGATTTTGCCCGCACGCTTTTCCGGATTTCTGCACGTGGGCGCGTGGTGCTCCGGGCCATCGGCGCAGTGGGTCTCTGGTCTCCCCTCCCCTTCCTTACCATGTTCCCTGGTGGTCTAGTGACGTCTTTGGGGCAGGAAAGACCCCCCCCCCTTTTTTCCTGGCCGGAGCGCTGCCTCCCTTGTCCATCATCCTTCTCGGTCTCGGCTGGGGATTCAAAATGGCCGCCGACAGTTAAAGTCTCGCGAGGCCGCTTCAACTCTCGGCGGCCATTTTGAATCCCCAGCCGAGACCGAGGAGGATGCAGGCAGCCCTCCGGCCAGGAAAGAGGAAGGGGGGGGGGTCTTTCCTGCCCCAAAGACGTCACTAGACCACCAGGGCTAGATAGTAAGTGAGGGGGGAATATGTGACGGGGGGGGGGAGGGGAATAGGGAGTGGAATGAGGATACGAAAGGGGCGTGGCAGGGGGCGTGACATGTGTTCTCTTTTTCAGAGGACACAAAATGGTAACCCACGTTCCTAGGGTGGCTGACAGCCGGGGCGGATCACCGATGCACCGCCCCCTCGGGTGCAGCGCGACCCCCCCCCCCCAATGTGAAAGGACATCCCCCCGGTGCATTTTTACCTGCTGGGGGTGGGGAGTGCTGCACGCGCGCCTGTCGGCTTCGCTCGTTCCCTGCGCCCTCTATCCCGGAACAGGAAGTAACCTGTTCTGGGGCAGAGGGAGCAGAGAATGAGCTGAGCCGACAGGCGCGCGGCACCCCCCCCCCCCCCAGCGGCATGCACCCAGGGCGCTGGGGGGGGGGGGGAGATTGAGGTGGAAGAATGGGTTGAAATTTACAGGAGGATGAGAGTAGTAGTCCTACACTGCCTCCACGGTCAACCAAGCGAGGAGTATGGGAGAAGAGATAACCTCCATGACATAGGGCCGCAATTGAAACAGAGTCTTCAGGGTGAAGCCAGGTTTCAGTTAGGGCAAGCAGATGAAGGTTATGAGAGATAAAGAGGTCATGGATGTAGGAGAGTTTGTTGCAGACAGAGCGGGCGTTCCATATAGCACAAGAGAAGGGTAGAAAAGAAGGGGGGTGGAGAGGACTAGAAATAAGATTGGAGGTATCACGGTATGGCCTACACAAATAAGATGAGGGCTGATGAGAGGGACCAGGATTGGGATTAATGTCACCAGCGGGGAGAAGGAGTAGGAGAGGTATGACGACAGCGACAAAGGCGAGATGTATTCAGGTAAGAAGGCGAGGGGTGAATGGAAGGAAGGAAGGAAGGAAGTGTTGAAGGTTGAGAGCTGTGAAGAAGGGGGTGGAAAAAAAGAGGTGTTGAAGAGAGGGATAGAGAGATGGTGAATACAGAGGGAAGATAATGTGCTCCAAAGGTGGGAAGTGGTTTCGTAAGGAGAAACAGATTGGGAAGGGATAGTGCCAAGAAGAGCAGGTGTACTGGAGCCATAATAATAAGTTGTTTTTTTTGTACAGAAATGCTCAGAATAAACTGAAGGGGGTGGAGGTTCAGGTAGGTTCAGAGCAAACTAGGAGGGGGATAGTAAAGGCATTAAGAAGTAGTAGCCAATAATATAAGATAAATACAATTCAATAATACAAGATAAATACAAAATAGGGTAATGCAATATGCAGAAGCAGTAGTAGAGAGTAACTAGCAAAAGAGTCGGTAAGATCTTGAAGAACAGTGAGATGAAGATAATGGATAGAAGGCAGCAGCCGACCAGAAACGTTAGCTGTGAGCAATTATGAAGGTATATTCATTAAAATCCCAATCCTCTTGGTTAAGCTGCAGTCTGGGGCAGAGGATGCAGGCAAGAACAGGTGATGCAGGCTGGGGCAGAGGATGCAGGCAGGAACAGGCGATGCAGGCAGGGCAGGTGATGTGGGCAGAGGATGCAGGCAGGAACAGACGATCCAGGCCGGGGCAGAGGACACAGGCAGGAACAGACGATGCAGGCTGGGGCAGAGGATGCAGGCTGGAATAGATGATGCAGGCTGGAATAGACAATGCAGGCAGGAATAGACAATGCTGGCAGGAACAGGTGATACAGGCTCGGGCAGAGAATGTGGGCAGGAACAGACGATGCAGGCTGGAGAGGGCAGGTAGGCAGGAACAGATGAAGCAGGCTGGAGCAGACGATGCAAGCTGGAGCAGGTAGTGCAGGCTGCAGCAGGCAGGTAGGCAGGAACAGATGAAGCAAGCACTCAGAGCACTAGGCAGGAACAGACGATGGCAAAGGACACAGGCAGGCTGGAGCAGGCAGGTAGGCAGGAACAGATGAAGCAAGCACTCTGAGAGAACTAGGCAGGATCAGACGATGGTAAAGGACACAGGCAGGCTGGAGCAGGCAGGAAGGCAGGAACAGATGAAGCAAGCACTCTAAGCACTAGGCAGGAACAGACGATGGAGGCTGGAGCGGGCAGGTAGCCAGGAACAGACGATGGCAAAGGACACAGGCCGGACCAGATGATGCAGGTCAGGGCAAAGGAAACAGGCAGGAACAGACGATGCAGGATGGACCAGACGATACAGGTCGGGTAGAGGATGCAGGCAGGAAAAAACGATGCAGACCGGGGCAAAGGATGCAGACAGGAACAGATGATTCAGGCTGGGAAGAGGATGCAGGCAGGAACAGATGATTCAGGCTGGGAAGAGGATTCAGGCAGGAACAGATGATTAAGGCTGGGTAGAGGACATAGGTAGAAGCAATCTAAGATTGGTGAAGTTGACCGATCGTAAGTTGGGACGTTAACAGCACAGTAGAGGTCCCAGTACTCACGTGTCAGAGGCCAGGAAAGATTAACGTTACCCTTAAGGATTTAGTTAAGATCCGACGGTCAAATAGTCCGCTCTAACTCACGATTCTGGGTGAGATCATCCATCTAACTGCAATGGAAGTCAGGTCAGACAGGCGGTGTTAGGTGGAAGTCAGGGCTGGTCAAACAGCGTTGCAGCCACGAGGTAAGGCCTGTCAGGCAACGTGGTTGGACTGACGGCCGGCCTCTGTGTGGTGAAGGAGGCCCGTCTAATCCTAGATCTCTGGATGATTACAAACCGGAGCGTTGGGTCATTAAGTTGTCAGGTCGCTAAGTTGTTGGGTCGCTGGAGCACTTTGAACATATCTTTATTTATTTATTTATTTGTTACATTTGTATCCCACATTTTCCCACACATTTGCAGGCTCAATGTGGCTTACATAATACTGTGAAGGCATTCGCCAAGTTCGGTATGGGAATAGTACAGAATGTTATAGTGGTATAGGGAAGATAAGATTCAATCAAGTTGGGTTTGAGGTAAAAGGGTTTGTCAATGTTCAATACAATCTTTGATAGTGAAGTGTTGCAGGGTTGAGTCACCTAAGTTGGGTCATTCGGATATGCCTTTCTGAATAGGAGAGACTTTAATAATTTTCTGAATTTTAGGTGATCATAAGTTGTTTTCACCACTTGTGGCAGTGCGTTCCACAGGCACATGCTTATGTAAGAGAAGTTGGACGCATGGGTTGTCTTGTGTTTTAGTCCTTTGCAATTAGGGTAGTGGAGATTCAAATAAGACCATGATGAACTGGTACTATTTCTGACTGGGAGATTGATTAGGTCAATCATGTAACCTGGGGCTGCACCGTAGATAATCTTATGGACTAAGGTGCAGATTTTGAAAGAGATCCGTTCCTTGATAGGAAGCCAGTGCAGTTTCTCACGGAGTGGTGTGGCGCTTTGGAATCGTGTCTTACCAAATATCAATCTGGCTGCTCTGTTTTGTGCCGTCTGGAGTTTCCTTGTGAGTTGTTCCTTACATCCCACATAGATTCAATTGCAATAATCGACGTGGCATAATTTCATTGATTGAATTAAATTACGGAAAACATCTCTTGGGAAGAAAGGTTTTAAACACTTGAGTTTCCACATTGAATAGAACATTTTCTTTATGGTGGAGTTGACTTGGGACTCAAGTGTAAGATTGCGATCGATAGTAACACCTAATATTTTGAGACTATCAGAGATGGGAAGGGAATGATCTGGAGTAAATAAGGTTGTTGGTTTATAACTGTTGTTCTGGGATGAGAGGATAAGGCAGCTTCAATTGAGTTTGCCCATGAGTGCATGATGTTCAATCCACTCTTGATATCATTGGAGATTTCTGATAAATCATGTTTAAAAGGGATGTAGATTGTAACGTCATCAGCATAGATGAACGGGTGAAGACCTTGATTTGATAGGGACTTGGCCAATGGGATCATTAATATGTTGAAGAGTATTGGTGATAGAGGTGAACCTTGAGGAACTCCGCAGTCTGATTTCCATGCTGATGATATATTTGTATTAGATTTAACTTGGTATGACCTGGTGGTCAGAAAGCCTTTGAACCAATCAAGTATATTTCCACCAATTCCAAAGTGATCTAGAAGTCGAAGAAGTATACTATGGTTGACCATATCGAATGCACTTTACATGTCGAATTGGAGTGGGAGTATGTTATTACCTAAGGCTATTTCGTTCTTGAATTTGGTCAGTAGGGTGACCAGCACAGTTTCGGTACTGTGGGAAGGGCGGAAACCAGATTGAGATTCATGTAATAAAGAGAATTTGTCCAAATAGTTAGTGAGCTGTTTGGTCACTAAACTCTCCTATCAGTTTAACTATAAGTGGGATGGATGCAACTGGATGATAATTGGTGATGTCATTTGTTTTTTTATTTGTGTCCTTTGGTATAGGGGTAAGATGTTGCGGAAAACTGGCGACCCTTTATACGATTGTGGCAATGGCACGTGTTGTTCAGCTGATTATCTGTAAGGTAGTCCGTCTGCAAAGGCTGCAAACAAGCTGATTCGCTGGGCAGCTCACCTCCAATTAAATCGGGTTTGTAGGTCGCATTTGCGATGGGAGTCGGTCCGAATAGGCGGCTTCAGGGAGCGGTGAACAGTCAGGGCCGTTCGGGCAGTATTGCTGCCACGAGGCAGGAGGGAACAATAACGTGGGATGTAAATGGCATAAATAAATCTCAACTTTGTTAAACGTTTCAGACATATCCATCTATTTGTTCCCATGATATAAGTAAATTCTATTATTCTGTCTCACTGTATTTTCAAATCTAAGCCACATTGAACCTGACTTTTCTTGGGCTAATGTGTGATAGAAATGTTTTTTTTTTCCTATAAGCTGTGTTGTTTCTGACTTTCTTCGTTTTGGACTGCTTTGGGTCCTTCTGATCTTTATATTTGAGATTTTCGAAGATGGAAATGAGAAAACACAAATGAAGTTTTGGATGTACTCTGTAGAAGTTGTTGTTTCATTTTGCAATGCATGTATGAATGCATATTCTGGTGTAATACATGTGAAAATATTTCAATAACTGTCTATACTTAAGGCTATGATTTCTGCACATGCGGCATCATTAAAAGACAGACTTTTAAATGCTCTCTGGTTGTGTTTAAATCTTTTTTATTATCAAATTGCAAAATAAAGTATATTCTACTCATATTACATTTGTCATTTGCATTGTTTCAAAGTTAACAGCTGTGTTACGTCTTAAACATTATCCTTCTATACAACAATAGTCCTGATCTAACATGGGAATCTGAGTCAAAATAACAGCATACCTGAACCGTTTATCGCTTTCATTACAGCCTGTTCTCTAGATTCATATGCATGTCTTGTTTTTCAATTGTTTTCCCCCTACCTCCCCCTCCCCTAACCTCCCAACCACCCTCCCCTCCCCATCACCCTGCCTCTCTGCAGCGGGATATAATGTCTTCCCAGGTTATTCAGTCCAACCTAATCAAATATTTAGTAAATAACTTCTGGCCGCGGGGCTCATGGTATCCCAAAATGGACTCCACCGCTGTTGGAATTTCACACCTTGCTCAGAATCAAAGTTTTTAATACCCAGTCGCTCCATACGCACCAGCATCAACATGCGAGAATGCCTCTGTTGCTATGTGGGATACTGGTTTGATAACCAGTTGGCTAGTATGGTCTGTTTCCCAACAATTATAGCTCTCCTCACAAACGCCGTATATCCTTTCCGGGGTGAGGGCCCTAGGCCTAAACCTCCAAACAGGAAGGCCGGGTCGCACCTCCAAGTTTGTCCCCACATACCAGAGACATTCATTGTAATCATTTTCCAAAATTTCTGGATACCAGTGCATGTCCAAAACATGTGGCCCAAGGTTGCTCCACTCAGTCCACATTTCGGGCGCTCCCCCCAAGGTGAAAGCCCCATATGAAAAGCCCGATGCGGTGGTATATATATGCGCAAGGCCATTTTATATTGTAACTCCCAGTGTACAGTCCAATCCGTCATTTTTCTGATCGCCAGTATATGGGTTTTAAGCTGTGCCGCTTTTACTGTTACTTGAAGATCCGTGGTCCAGGCTTGTGCCAGCTTGTGGTATTGCAGTTCTGGTATTGTATCTTGTATATGTCGATGGTGGAACGACATTGGTACTCTTTGCTGAGACTCAAGGGAGAAAGCCGATGTTAACTCCTCCTGAACATCTTCTGTCAAAGATGTCCATGAGTGACACATAATGGCGTAACTGTGCATAGAAAAAGTTATCCTTACTTTGTATGCTATATTCTGTTCGTAAGTCCCGGAAGGACTTCACTCGACCCTCTCTAGTCACCACTTGAAGCAGGTATACAACCCCTTTGCTCTTCCATCTCTTAAAGGTTGGGTATATTTTCCCTGGTGCAAAGGCGTGATTATCACATATTTGTAGGAATGGTGTTATCTTTGCTGAGAAATTATGCAAACGGCACACCCATCTCCAAACTGCCATTGCAGTCTTCATGATCCAAGAGTGCTTTAAAGCATAGGGGATAGTGGCCCCAGTCCCATGTAAATAATTGCTGAAATGGATCCCAGGTGATAGACTCAGTTCCCAACCGGTATTAGCGTAGTCCTCAGTTTGCCTGTACCAGTCATTGATAGTTCTCATGCCACTGGCGATATTGAGATATCTTAAGCTTAATAAACCCAGTCCTCCATACTCCGCTGGAATGCTTAAAAGTGAGACGGGCACACGTGCCTTTTTCCCTTTCCAAAGGAATCCTTGTAGCATTTTATTATAGGCTTGTTCGTCCTTCTGAGTCATGTAGATCGGGATAGTTTGGAAGATATAAATCCACTTTGGTGCCACTATCATGTTGTGCAGGGCTATCCGCCCGAGTAGTGAAATGGGCAACATTGCCCAAGCTTGCATCTTTAGTTTACTGTCAGTTAGCATACGTTGCACATTTGATTCGTCCAGGTGTTCTAAGTTAGTTGGTATGTGCACTCCTAGGTATTTAATATGGGAGTCAGCCCACTTAAATGGGAGTTTAGTTTTCCAGCGGTTATGGCGTCCTTCCACTATTTCCAGGGCTGAGGATTTAGTCAAATTCAATGTGAAGCCCGATAGTTTACTAAATCTGTCTAACTCTTTCAACAGTACCTCTATGGACCTTTTGGGGGGCCGTCACTGTCAATAACAAATCATCGGCAAATGCCAGCACTTTCACTTCTTGTCTTGCAACCAAGACCCCTTTCAGTTCAGACTTATTCCTTAGTGCACATAGTAATGGTTCCATTGATAACACAAACAGTGCGAGTGAAAGGGGGCAGCCCTGTCTAGTACCCCTCAGTATATTAAAAGTTGGTTCTTTTATACCATTTACCAACACATTCGCTCCTGGGTCACTATACAGAGTGTGTACTGCTTGCCAAAACCAACCCGTTATTCCCATTGCTGTCAGTGTATTAAATAAATAATCCCATCCAACCCGGTCAAAAGCTTTGTCAGCATCTAGGCTGATAACTACTGCCGGTGTTCCTTCTCCCTGACAAGTTGCCATTGCCAACAGCAGGCGACAAACATTATGAGTCGCCTGTCTTCCTCTAACAAATCCAACCTGGTCTTTATCTATCAGCTTAGGCAGGTATTGTACAATCCTATCAGCTAACATTCCTGCCATTAAGCTTAATATCCACATTTAGCAGTGAAATCGGCCTGTAATCTTCCGCTTTATCCAAGGTTTTCCCTGGCTTCGGTATCAAAGTTATAAGGGCCCTATTTGCATATTGTGGAAATTGTCCTTTATCTATTACCTTTTCATAATAATCCAAGAGGGCTATATGTGCGTCCACAGGGAGGCCTTTATAATATTCCCCCGTGTACCCATCAGGACCTGGGGCTGATCGCAATTTCAATCTCTTAATTGTCTGTTGCAACTCTTTTAATGTCAAGGGGGCATTAATTACCTCTAATTCTTCTTGCACCAGTGACTTAAGGCCCTACCTTTGTTAAATAATCTTGCATCTCTCGTTTATCTGGTGGTTTGGAAGCTGTGAAAAGGGAAGTGAAATAGTTGGTGAAGAGCTGACTGATTTCTTTTTGGTTTGTTGTGAGCTTGCCATGGGCATCCCTCAGTATAGTCACTGCCCAGGGCCCTCCCCAATTTTTTATCACTTTTGCTAGTAACCGGCCTGGCTTATTACCAAACCGGTGTAATTTATATTTGTAGTAGATGGTTGATCTAGATTCAGTCTCGTGTATTAGGGAATGTAATGCTATTTGTATTGTTTTCCAGGTTTCTAATGAACCTGGCGAGGGATGGTGGATATGGGCCTTCTTAGCCTTACTGAGTTGTTTTTCTAATTGCAAGATGCTGGCCGCCCGGCGTTTTTTCCTGACACTACAGTATGCAATGATGTCTCCCCTCAGGACCGCTTTAGAGGCCGACCAATACAGTATGGGGTCTACTTGGGCATGTACTCCATTATTTTTCGCATATTCCTCCCATCGCTTTACCAAATATTGTTGGAAATGGGGGTCTGTGTGTAGATATGCTGGATACCTCCATCCCGTCTCCCCCACCGCGTCCACCGATGATTCTAGGTCCACCCAAACCGGGGCATGATCCGAGATCTCCTCAGGTCCAATGAGGGCCGCCTTCACTAAAGGGAACATGGTTGGCGTCATGAATATATAGTCCAATCTCGCTAATGTTCCATGGGCTCGTGATCTATGCATGTAGTCCCTCTCTCCAGGGTGCAGCGATCTCCAAACATCTACCAAATTTAACACCCTTGTGAACTCGTGCAGTTCTTTCGCCCTCTGCCCCGAGTAATGAGGGGATGTGGGATTAGAAGAGTCCTCCTCTGGGTCCCGGACCAGATTAAAATCCCCCACTACCATTATTTTATTATGCTTACATTGCGTGCATCTACTCCCTAATGATCCAAGGAACTGTGGGTCACAATCGTTGGGACCATACACTACTACTAGTGAAAACTCTACTACTACTACTACTACTAGGGTTCCGCAGCGCTGTACAATTTAACAAAGAGAGACAGTCCCTGCTCAAAGAGCTTACAATCTAATAGACAAGTGAACGGTCGGTCCGATAGGGGCAGTCAAATTGGGGCAGTCTGGATTCACTGAACGGTAAGGGTTAGGTGCCGAACGCAGCATTGAAGACTCAACCCCATTTAGCCACCCCTGTTCCCCCTTGGTTACTTTATAGGCTAAGCCCTTCCTAAATAACACCGCCACTCCACCTCTTCGCCCTTTAGAGGCTGTCGCAAAGCAGTCACCCACCCAGGTCCGTTTTAGTTTCGCGTGTTCCAAATCACTTAAACATGTCTCATGTAGACATGCTATGTCTGCCTTGTGTCTTTTTAAATATTGGAGTATTTTATTTCTTTTCATTGGGGATGTTATGCCCCCCACATTCCAAGTTATTACCCACACTGGCATGTTTTTATTGTATGCACTATAATCCTGTCTCCCTCCCTTGTTTTTATCTCCCTGGCTGGGAATTCGACGTTATGGAATGTCCACTGCAGCCTACTTTGTATTCCCTTAGGTCTTTCCTGTTGCCTGGGCTCAAATGTAGAATTATCAGTTATAATCTGCCGTGAGGCCCTTCCTGTCTCCCGCCCCTCCCCCCCCCCCCCGGATAGTACCCCGTCTCATCCACTTAGACTAGCTGGGTGTGAAGAGAGAGACCCCGGATTCAGCCAGAAACCCCGGTCCCCACATTTATTTAGTTCTAGGCATTTTTATCACACTTGACACCAGTTAACTCCTATCCCACAATCCACGCCGTCACTGTGCACTGAGGAGCAAGTCATTCAGTTTCTATTACCTTATTGTCTGATAATTGCTTCTGGGCTTCTTGCACCGTTGCGTAAGTGTGCCATTTATCTTGATAGTAGACTTTTAGCTGAGCTGGGAATTGTAAAACAAATCTAACTTTTTGT